>NW_013530969.1:4025924-4064522 GCF_000836235.2 Papilio xuthus
AAAGTTATCGATTGTAATACAAAACTTAGGAGGTTTTGACGAAAATAAAGGATAATAAAAACGTAGACGAAGAAAATTTATGCTGCAATGGGTGGCTGCTTTCAAAGAGCGATAAAAAGCTCCCTTGACAAATCTATGCAGGCCAGCGATCGAAGAATTTGAAATATACGTATAGGTATATAGAAGTCTGTCTGTCTGAATTGTAAGTAGAGTTTTTTATCAAACGAAACTTCAAACTCACATATATCTATTTTATAGGTTAATTAATGAGGCGAATTACTATAAAACAATTCAAAATTTCTGGCATTTATAACTACGAAATATAAATCGTATTTTTCAATCCCAAAAGCGTATGTATTCTATCAAATGTAGATAGAATACATAAATATATAGTTCATTTTGCTAAAAGTTTATTTACGAGCGGTTCTGTGAAACCAATTTACAGTTTGATACCGTCATAAAATATTTGCAGCGAAGCCGCATCGTCCGCGGCCTTCATTGCCCGAACATTAGTCAAATAATATTCACAATATATTTTTCACGTTTGAGAAATGACTGGATACTGAACATTTAATATGTTAATAAATTTTAGACATATAAACGAATTAAAAGAAATCAATTTATACATTTGAATAAAAATAAACAATAAATTATATATCAAGAAATTGTTCTAGATATCAAATTATTTTTTGACAATTTGAAATCTTACTAACATTATGTATTTTTTATTATTAACAATGCAAATGTTTGGATGGATAGATGTTTGTTAGAAGGTATCTCAAGAACGGCTCAACGAATTTCGATGAAATTTGGCATAGATGTAGAACATAATCTGGAAGAATTAATTTTATTTTATTCTGCGCTAACGGAGTCTTGGTCGAAAGCTAGCTCTCTATAAAATGCTCAAATTTAAAATTGTTCAACATTGTAATATTATTACTTATTGTTTTTATTCCTAATATTATTCGCAAACTAATGATAGAATTAATCCTTAGTTTTTTTTTAGTAGAGACTATAGTTATTTAGGTCCTTATTGGAAAAGTGCTTAATGCAAATCTTCAAAGACCTGGCGCCGCTCCAAATCTGAGCCCTGTAATACTGTCCGCTGACGTCTGCCGCACTATACTTAGGTGTTAAGAAATTACGCGAGAAAAGGGGTTACATATTTAACGGTTTCTTTCTAAAAATCAATATCCCATATCTCGTATAAAACATATATACAAGATATGGGTTATTCCTGTCATCTTTGACAAAAAAGATACCAAAAACCACAGCTAAAAAACTTTATTTAATTCTGATTGAAAACTGCATGTCGTACGGTGATCACGGAAAGAGTTCCTTAGTGTAATTTAAGTATGAAAAAAATTCATTAAATGATTGTGGAAGGACGTTTAGACGAATCTCAAAGCAGTGTAGGTTATCATTTTAAAGTTATTATTTCCATGTCTCTCATAAAAGTTAGAAGATGTAAAATATTTAGACGTATATTTTAATTGTAGGTTGTATAATTTCATTTGTATATGTTTACATCAATGTTAAGGTTATTCAATCACTACGTGAACATACGTACAAATCGATTTGGCGAATGGCTGGCTATAATTTATTCTAGGTCAGTGTAGAAATGATGCACGATACTAAATCATAGTATAACAAGCTTCATATTCTTGGAAGACGTGTTTACGGTCTACAAATATATTTATAAAATCAGATCTTATTATAACGGTATCCTGGTAAAATAAAAACGACATTAATTTAAACTTATACAGTATTTATGGTTGTGACTATAATACGAAATACGATGAACTTTTTAAAAAACTTATTCAAGTGTTCGATGATTTTTAATTTAATATTCTAGTACGTATTTTTGTACAACCTTATGTTTATTGAATGGTCAGTAAAGTATAGAATAATGGCAATACGGAATTACAATTGAATTCTTGATGTGAACCCTTTTACCACTTGAGTACGTATTAAATATGTATGTGTAGCTTTCCAATGCTGTTACACTTGTATAAAAACATAACGCTATCCCTCTCTATCTTTGTAAAATAAACGAGATAAAAATATGTTTTTGTAGAAGCAATGGAAATGCAATATGGGTGTTCCAATTTTGTTCGCTTTGTTCTAAGACGTTTGTTATCTACACTAGCCCGATGGGTTATTTAGTAGGAAAGGTATAGTTATGGACTACGATGAATTGTAACATTGAATGAATGTTACACGATATATTTATGTTACATCTTATCGTAAAAGTCGAATAACATTTGTAAGCTCATTTGTTGATAAAATATTTGGATAATTTTTTATCTAGGTTTTTAGCGTGTTTTATTAATTTTCCTTTGGCTTAGAACCCTTTTCATGTTTGCTGAAGTCGTCGGGAATCGCCATTAGTTGGGATATATCTGGCAGAATTTAACGTTACTTCGTTAAGAGTTCTCTTGATTTAGAGTTATTGGTTTTGCGAATTAACTTTGAGAAATTTCTCATTTATTATCACCGGTTTCGTAATTTCTTCTGCGCTACAAGAAGACAGTCTGTGTTAATGTACTGACAAAAATGTTTGTTTCACTTAGACTGGAAGCTGCTTAGAACTAAGTTTTGAAGCTTAAAATCTTTGCAATTATTGAGTACTTATGAACAATAATTCTCAAAAGTCGCAAGTAAAATCCAGCTATATTATAGTAAGGCTATTACGTAATAAGAAACTTACTCATTTGTGTGGCTTTTAAGTTGGAGATACGCCAACGGTCACACGAGGACATATCTTAAGCTTTAAAGTATTGCTAGAACATTGAACTAAAATAAAGGAAAAAGAAAAAATCAACCAGTATGACTAATATAATTGCATTAGTCTGTTTAAATTCTTTAATACACCAAGATATCGTAGGAATTTGATTTTTTTTCTTGTTTTCGTAGATTTAAGAATAAATTAGCGGCCAGAAACAATTAAAAATATCTGGCCAGTAACGCATCTGCAATTCATCTGATATTGCGGATGTCCATGGGTGTTGTTGCCCTCAGTGTTCTCGTCGCTCGTTTGCCTCCTTATCTTATAAAAAACTAGATGATTACTATTAAATAAATGTTTTGTTTTTATTAAAGACTTACATTTAATTTAGTATAATAAATCGGAAGCCATTATTGCGGTGTGATTTAGTAATTTGTATCGCGTTTGCAGGCATAAGTACTGAATCAGGTAACGAGCCATGAAATGACAATTGCCGATACCATTTGCTACATTAGCAATATGTAGGTTAATAGGAACATAACCTAAATCATTGCTGTAGACGACTAATGTACTTATCTTCAACGCTGCTGCAGAATTATTTACTTCCTAAGGAAAAAAAAGAAAAAGAAACTTGGTTCCTAGAGATGACACTATGATGCTGTTAATTAAAGAATGAAATGACACTCTGAATATTGATTTTCACGTCATTTCATGAGTTTATAGGTCAAGGCGAAACATTCGCTGTTTTGAATGATAAATACAATTTTGCTAAAATATACTATATATCCTTTTCGTCCAATAGTTTACAATGTATATATTCTTTTGAATTTAAACATGTGTAATAAAAAAGGTAAACGTCAAAGAGGTTTTTGAAGAATTTAAATATTATAGACAGGTTTGTGCAATAAAAATAAGTAAAGAAATGAAGGTTAACAATTTAAAGATAGTAATTCCGACATAAGATACCGTTAGCGCTATAGTAGACATCTCTTTGCATTAGCTTAACAAAGACTTATTGCGACCCTTGCACTTTATATTTATGCAAACGACCGTTAGTGCTGTAATAACGAGTAACTAATGTTATAATAAAGAGTTTTATAAAACAGTTTAACCAGTACATGTGATAACTACTGCTTAATAAAAGAAGGAACAACAACATAAAGCCCGCAATACAGAGGGACAAAGACCACGGATCATTTGGCTCAGTCTTGATACAAGTCTCTTCTTCTACAGGCATACAAAGAAGTTTGAGAAATTAATAAGTAAAGACATAGTAGAAAGCATGTCGTATCGATAATCAGTTTTGTATATGACAAATAAAAAAGCACAGAAGCAAAATATTCACACTAAAACTAATTGATTATTTAAATCCTCCTGTAAAAAAATAATAGCAACACGAAGACTAATTTTATGTTTCTTGACTAATAGTGTCAACAATTTATAGTATAAATAGCGGAGATGGCAATTAGCATCAGCAGAATAGTTGTCGTCGACGTATGTATGTTGAAATTACCAAACGAACCATTAAACAACGCTCCAACTTTCTCTCGAGCACGGCCGGAGGAATATTACGAATTCCTTGAACGGAATCGAATTGTTGTCAACTTCACTAATGTAAAATTTAATTCAGAATTTTCACATGCAAAAGAAAGGACTAGGAAAAAGTGATGGACAGTGGTTTGTTTGCGAGTCATATGACTTTACGTAATACGTATTTAATAGTAGATTTTAGAGCTACTTGCTTAAAAATGTTTCACAAGGTAATGTCATGTTTTATTTATTTGATTTAGTGAGTGTAATTTAGAATTGTCGTATAGAGTTAGGGTTGAAAGGTACTGAGGTATATGGGGTCGTACAAAAAAATCCATTCATCGTTGTCCCTGTGAGACGTGAAAAGAATGGAAGAGTAATCATGTTTCCATCCACGTATATATCAATTTTTTTGTAGGCGCTTTATATAATACTTACTTGTTAACAAGGAAAATTACATTAGTTTAAATTGACTTAGGTACTAAACTCCAAAATAAAATTTTTTATTTAAATTTTCGATTTACATTCACTTTAATTTAGCTCTTCTATGTTAATTGTATATAGAGGCTAAAGTATATAAGAACGAAGGCGGCGCTTTGATGAATAATGTATTATATTCTGTGACTCCATATTGTCAAAAGAGGAAAATCACTGTCAGACGTACAAGCATTTTACTTAGTTTCTATATGATTTAAGAAAAGATTTATATAATACGATTAGTTGCCTTTTTATAAAACACTATTTCCACTGAATTAGAGCGGGGACGAGGACGAGCTTCAGATAATCTGATTGATCTATTTCTACCAGTGTGGCTGTTACGCGTCAGTGAAAATCCACTCTAACTTACGCAGGAACATGTCTATATTGCGTGTCTACTGTTGTGTAAGGCAACGCGATAAATAAATTGAATTTGTACTGATAAAATATTGATACATTAAAGTTTTTTTCTTAATGATTTGGAACTCGTTACGTTTAAAAATCACAATCTTACATCTTACGTCGTTTGGATGGTTGAATGGATGTTTGTTAGACGGTATCTCCAGAAAGGCTGCATAGATCTCGCTGAAAAGCATAGATGTACAAAATAGCCCGAAAGAACATCATCATCATCAGCTCACTATACGTCCTCACCGAGGGGCTCGGAGCCTACCCTAACTTAGGGGTGACTAGGCCATAGTCAACCACGCTGGCCAAGTGCGGGTCAGTTGACTTCACACATATCTTTAAATTTCTTCTCAGAAAGAACATACAGATTAAGTTTTATTTCCAAGCGGACGTAGTCACGAGCTACAGCTAGTATACGGCTAAAAATTTTAAGTCTTTTATTACATTTATATCATCTGCAATTATTGAACATAAATCCAATTTTCTTTTCAATTAACGAGATAATTTGTCATCTGAACATGAGAAAGAAGGCAGGTTTTATACTTGGAAAAATGCCAACAGATAAGTAATTATTTTTAAGAGAAATATCTCTTTTTGAAATCAATTGATACTCGTGTAGGTAATAAAAACCATTGTTCTATTATGCTTTTGTCATTCAGAGTAGCGTATATTTTTCAAGATGAAAGTGGGTAAATCGAATTAATTAAAAATATAATATAATACACAATTTATATCTTTATATTTTAATAACTTGTGCACGTAACTTTATCCGCGTAGAATTAAAAAAAAATCTAGTAATAAATTTAGCCTATGTTACTCAGTGCTTATAGCAAAATAATTTAGAAAATCACGTCACGTCTGGCATATAATTAGTAATGTCAAAAAGTCTGGCAATAAAAAAGGTATACCAGGTAGACTTATTTAAAAACAAAAAATAAAAAATTAAGGGTCTTAAAATGTTTCAAAATCCAGGATAAGTACTTGGACAGATAGGTTGCGCACTAATGATCGCAACCGCTACTGCCAGCCAGATAGCCTAGACTCTAACCGAAAGAGCAAGAAGGACGACATAACACAACATCAGCTGACCTAAAATGCTTACTTTTAAAACGTTGCTAGCTCCCGTACCAAGATGTCTATTAGTTGGTTACAAACAAAATGCAACAATTTAAATCTTTCCTCTTTATAATTTTAGTACAGAAAACCTGCTGGAAAAAATTATTTAACACTAATAAAAAAGAACTAAACAAGTAAATGAATTTTCTCTCATTTAATTCTACACCTTTTTAATTTTAAAGTTCATTTTACATTTATTTTTCAATTTATAAAGAACTTAATACATCAAAATGATTGATATAAAGAAATTGCAGCGTATATTTTATCAAATAAAAGGCGGGCTACTGCAATACTCTATTCTATGAAGCGCTTTCCCCAGTCATGTTGCATTGATTGAATGCTTCCAGCAACGTGGCTTTCGGTTTTCAATACAACGATATTGAGGATACAAATTAAATTGTAAAAGAAAAGTGTGGTTCTAAGATTAAAAATGTGAGGCGTATGCTTTAGTTTGGCCATATTAAAAGCTTAATGAAATGACATGGCAACTTAATTTAAAAGTGTTTGGAAATGGTTGGGGACTTTCCAGAAAACAAATAAATTAGTAACATTGTAAATAATAAAAAAGGTGCTTTGAGAAACGTAATCCGTTTAGATGGATGGATGTTCTTAGAAGATATCTCTAGAACGGCTACATTGATCTCGTTAAAATATGGTATAGATGTAGAACATAGTCTTGAAGGACACATAGGCGACCTATGATCTTCGGTAACTCCGAAATGATTCATCACATCTTATTAAAATTTGGCACAGATATAGAACAAAGTCTCGAGTATATGAGAGTTTTTAATTCTGTGCAGACGATGTCGTGAATAGTGATTAAATAAAAGTGTTAAACCTTTGTCTGTAATTAGGTCACTATCGTGAGCGCACTGTATTTTTTTAGGTTCTGTATCTCTCATTTAAAGCCTTTCATTCTATTTTTAACTACAACTACAGTATTGTTGAAACCGTTGCAGAAACTAAGTTAATTATAAAAGCAGTTTAATAACACGGCCCCTAGTTATTGGCTGATGAGAAAAGTTTAAGTTGCGTCGCTTAGCGCTTATCTTACATAATTCAAACCGTAGATTGTAGAGCATCTTCTAGGATTGTTAAAAAAATATGACTTTTTTATTAGCATATTTTAAATCCTAGTAAATTATAAATGCGAATGTTTCTTAGAAGGTATCTCTAGAATGATTGCATGGGTCTCGCTGAAATTTAGCAAAGATATAGAAAATAGTCTGGAAGAACACAAACCTACATAAGGTTTTTTTGGTAATTGCTTGCAGACATAGCCGCGGGCGACAGCTAGTATGATTTACATATCTTTTGATTGTCGTTTATGTTCGCTCTACCGATATAACGTTTAAACTAATGTCGTATTAAGGAGCTTTATTCATTTGTTAGACTAACTATTCTTAAGCGACGTCGATTGCAGATCAGGAAAGGAGAATTAAGCTTATTGTTATCGGAAATGGAAGTAATTCCCGCGAGAGAGCTGCTCTCTACCAGTCCAGTATCAAGTCGGATTAATCCCTTGTCCATTGTAAGCAAAGGGAATTATTTATACATCGTGATTCACATTTACAAATATCTAAAAATAGCATAAAAACGTTATATTTAACATTTAGATTTTTATTGCCCACAATTATTACTTGAAATCACAAGAGATTTTATTGATTTGGTAATCTCAAATACTACTGAAACGATCTTAAAATTAATTTTATATATAGATATAATAAAAAGTAACATAGGGGATGTTCTTTTTTACTCATTCGTTGATTTACCTGAACGAAGCTTTGTTAATAGTATTATTTAAAATATGAGTGCTTTATTGATGATTTATGACACAGGGTGTGTAATTAATCAAACAAGAATAGTCTACATTTATCAAAATATCTGTAATACTAATGCTTTTTATTTATTACTTTCATATTTACTTTATCATTGTCGTTTATTATAATTCTACTTTATATTATAAATGCACGTGTTTTTCTTATAAGGAAACGATGAGAAGTGAAAGTTGACTTTCCGGATGAGAGGATGCATGGAAAGGGAAAATATTTTCTCTCTGTGCATCCTATGTTTTTGGGCAACGGTCGCTTCGCTATTTCAGCGATTTCAGGTGGCCGCTCGCTCGTTTGCCACGTTATAATGTAAAAAAAATGTACTTATGAACTTTTTTATGATTCGTAATATGAAATGGTAAAATACTAATGCCTTTTGCAGTCAATATAATCTTATTAATATTATAAATGCGAATGCTTAGATGGATGTTTGTTTGAAGGTATCTCCGGAACGGCTGTATGGATGTCGCTGAAATTCGGCATAGATCTAGGACAGTCTGGAAGAACACATAGGCTACTGTTAAGTTTTATTTTAATTCCGCGCAGACGGTGTCGTGGGGGACACCTAGTTAACATCTATCTTATTAAAAAAAGTACGCACACAAATGGAGAATTATTTAAACAACTGTTATAGCTGTTTAAATTGTCCTTTATTTTGTAAAAATGTGTTATGTTGTTCAAAAAGTTTCGTAACGAATAATTTTATACGCTTTTATCGTCTTTTCAACAGTCCTGGCGCCGCAGTGGAAACAATTTTTATTTAATAGCTTTATCCGTATTGGCAATCGTGTGTCGCTGGAACTGGACCTTATGGGTTGCGGTAAACTTTTATTGGAAGTATATAAATTTCTATTATTTTGTTATATAATTGTCATGAACGTAGATTTAAAAAAAACGTTGTTCTATATTTCTGGATTTTTTAACCATTGTAGGGAAATATTATTGGTAACTACTAAATTGGCAGATTGATAAGAGATTCAGTCTTGCCGAGGATGTAGACATTTTTAATATTGATTCATTGAATGTTTGATTCTTTTTACACTAATATTAACTAACTTGCCGTAACCCGCGAATCCTTGCATACAAAAATTTAATTATTAACGTATTAGTTCTTCCAGACTGTGCTCTACATCTATGTCGAATTTCAGCAACATCCGTGCGACTTCCAGAAAAAACATCCATCCATGTAAACTTTCGCATTCTTAATATCGGTACGAATACTTATTGTTATTCAACTTTACAATAAAATTTATTAGTAGACAAAAGATCATTCGAGAAAGAAGAGAATGTAAATAATTTCAATGATATTTCTTTAATTAGTCCAAGGATGGTTACAGACATTGGAATTAATTGCAGAATGAAGCGCTGCAGCGCTGCAAGCGGTTTCATTACAAAACTTTTTCAAGTATTCAAATTGGAAAATTGTTTCCGGACTGTTATATTCACTTCGAAACTTCGATGAAAACAAGCATCCAATTCATTTAAACTCGTTATAGCAGCAGATTTTTTTTAAAACTTGCTCAGAGTTTCCATTGTTGAACCATTTGTATGCAATCATAATGTCATCTTTTTCATTGTATTTGTAAAGGCAGACGATAATCTTACTTAATATTATAAATGCGAATGTTGAGATGGATGGATGGATGGATGTTTGAAGGTATCTCTAAAACTGCTGAACGGATCTTTATGAAATTTGGCATATATGGAGAACATAGTCTGGAAGAATGCATAGGTTACTTTTTTTTTAATTCTAAGTGGACGGATTCGCGAGCGACAGCTATTATTTTTAATACAAGTGTTTAATGTGGAGTTTCACGGCTATTAAAAAGTTTTGACATATTTCGTGTTATATTCTAGGAACGGCTCTGTCCGAGAACGTTTTATCCGCAGAATTATTTTGAATCAACACCAGCTAAATACAAGACATAAAACCGAAGGCAATACGACAGCTCTTTACAGTTATTTGCAAATTCGAACATTTTAGTTGGAAATTTCGTGAATTTTGTTGGGAATCTGTATATTGCTTTTGTATTTTAACAATACAATGTTTAAATATGGAAAATATGGAAATGTTTTTGCAAAAGCTTTTCCGTTCTATAACTCTTATTACAAACACGTAACAAGATTTTAATCAATCTTACAAATCAAATGGATGGATGGATTTTTAAGGTTGGATGTTTAGTGGTGTTAGAAGGTATCTCCAAAACGGCTTAACGGATCTCGCTGAAATTTGGTATAGTAGAATATAGTCTGGAGGAAGAACACACTCATTAAGTTTTTAATTGCTGGCGAACAAAGTCGGAGACAACAGCTAATGTTTTAATATAAAAAGTAAAGATTTTATTTAATCTAGATACATGCTCCAAAGTAAAACAGTAAATCGCTTTTCACTTAAATTTTCTTTGATAAGAAAATTATCTTCGTACAAGCATTTTCTCATTTCAAATGTACGACTTACCCTAGTTTTGTTAAAAAAAAACAAATTTTAATGGAGCATGAAATCTCAGAGTTGCCAACAAAAAATATGATTTATAGAGCTATGCGTGGGCTTCACAAATTTTATTGTCTTATGAAATAAAAAAAATACGTTAATTCTTTTTCATATATTACTAGAATTAGATAGATAGAATAGAATAGATAGAATTAGAAACTAGATTCTTATTTAAAAGATATTATTAGATAAACTAATAGTTAAAATAGTTTTTTTTTCAAAACTACTAGCATAGTTAATAATATTTAATCGTTTTTTATACTATACAGTTAACAGTGGTAGAGCCTGCTTTAATATTTTCGCACGTATTGGCCCAGCTCGCCCGGTGAAATACCACGACCACACAGAAGACAGGCGTGAAGTGGAAGTAATTCCGCGTTTCGTCTGATGAGTGTACGTCCCGGAGGCCTAATTTAGTCCGATTTCCCTTCACACCCTTTTCCTTATAAAGAAAGGATGGGAAGTGGAAGTGGACTTTCGGGATGAGAGGATGCATGGGAAGGGAAAATATTTTCTTTCTGTGCATCCTCTCCTCTGTCGATTAAAGGTAGGCAACGCATATGCAATTATGTATGTCTCGCAACGGTCACTTCGCTATTTCAGCTATTTCAGGTAGCCGCTCGCTCGTTTGCCACCTTATGATAATAAAAAAATATACGGACAACATTTTTTGAATTCATCAGAATATCAACTATCTTCTTGTAAGGTATATATAAACCTAATATTGCTATGATTTTTAAATTAATCATTCATTAATAATTTTGCCACAATAAGACTGCTAATTTGGTATTTCAATTGATAGGCTGAATCCCAAATAATAATTCGTATGAATTTAATTAAAAGTTTGTTGTAAGATTGCTGCGAGTGACGGGCGCGTTCGAACACTCAGAGATCTAATTCCGAATTAAGTTTCCAAATCCACTCGTAACGAGGAGCATTGAACGGAGTGAGCCAATCATGTTCCGCTTCAAATGCCTTACTTGTAAATCTTCAATTTGTTTCTTTACACTTTTGAACTTTCACTATATCAAATTACTTATAGTTGGTCAATTTTCGGAGTGTCACTATGCATACTCACTTCCATACTTTCTTAGGTATTAACAAAAAACTTAAGGGAACTCAAAGTCCAGGACAAGGTCGAGATGGCGCGGGATTGCTAATGTTGGAGACTTACCGTGAAGCTAAGGCCCACTTCGGGTCGTTTCTTCATGTTAATTGGACCAACTAAACTATGCATTCTTTTGAATGTTGCAAGCTGAATAAACTATTTTTCATAACATCATGACAGTTGTGGTTACATATACAACGCTGAATACATTCCTAATATATTAGATTTAGTAATTAAAAAAAAAGGATTTAGTAATGGATAGTTTTTTTTTGTATCAACTTTTCTTATTCCTTAATCATAAATATAAATGAAGGTAATAATAACAGTAATCAATTTAGCGCATTTTCCCAACCTTTGCCTCATTCTAATTGGACGCAATTGTTTGTTTGATCACGTACCAAGTTATTGCTACAGGGTAATCATAATAAAAATATATAAATTATGTTACACAGAACAATATTATATTTGGTTGATTATTACTAATTGGTAAATTATAGACTAAAAAGAAAGGTTTGTATGAAGTTTTCTAAAGGAACTATAGTTATATCTCTATTATATACATTTTAAATATTATCTCATCATCATTATCATCATCAGCTCACTATATGTCCCCACCGAGGGGCTCGGAGCCTACCCTAAATTAAGGGTGATTAGGCCATAGTCAACCACGCTGGCCAAGTGCGGGTTGGTTGACTTCACACATATCTTTGAACCCGCTCTCAGACATGTGCAGGTTGCATCACGATGTTTTCCTTCACCGTAAGAACGTCGGATAAATGTACATATGTAAATCAGAAATCGAAAAACACATTGGTGCATGGTGGGATTCGAACCCAGGCCCTGCAGATTGCAAGTCAAGTGCTGACCCCTGAGCCACCGACGACCAAATATTATCTACTCTAATAATATTATAGTTTTTTCTCAAAGAAAAATGTGTTCTGTCGCGTCAAATTACGTAAAAGCTAGTAGGATTTTTTGAGACATTTCTTTAGAATAATTTCACCAAAACATGACGTGAATTTCTTAGGCATATTTTCAACTTACTCAAGGTGACATGCGATACAACGTGATTCTTCAAAATTTGCATTTATTTTATGATATACTTATGTAAAAACATAGGTAATAATGAAAATTAATATAGAATATAATAGATAATCGTGCCTTTTCATGTATCTAAGATTTTAGTGAAATTTGGTTAAGAAATATTAAAAGTTTTAAAGTATGAGACGATCTTATTTGGTTAAAGTTTTCATACACACGTATTACTTCGATCGCGTCAACACAGATATCAATCATCAAAACTTTCGCTTATTATTAACTATCTTAAAGTTTAACTAAACTTTACTCCAGATACCTTTTTTATGCCTTTTCTTATATATTCTTTTTACTTCTTTTATAAATTCCAATAGGAATTGTCGGATAACACTATTTTGATTTTGGCTCTTATTTTAATACTTAGTATCCAAGCCAACTCCTATTACAAGATTATAAACGATTTGATTCGTTTCTACATAAATTAATTAGTTTTAAATTTTTTTACCCGAGTGTTTAAACTGTGCAGCTGCTAAACAAGAAAATTCTCCGTCTTCCTAAATCTAATTACGTTATTAAATCCATTCACTAACTCAATACCGTTAAAATTTCATCATCATCAAATTAAGGATGAAATAGCTTTATTAAGGAACTTATTTCAAGTAAATTTTATTAATTAATAACAGTCGATCGCGACTCCGTTCGAGCGGAATTAAAAAAGCTTAATAAGTACCGTATGTGTTCTGCCAGTCTGTGTTCTATATCTATAACCAATTTCACCTGTTCGGTTTGCGCTGTACTGACGTCATATTAATGACATCTTAAACTTGGTGGTTTATACCAATATACGGTAGGTCGGCTCACTTTTATACTCCCGCAAAAACGGGTAGTTTCGGAATCCCCCACCGCTACGGTCGGCCGCGGGGCCTGCGGGGGTACGGGGAAGAGAGTGAGTCGACACCAGTGTGAAGAGTTGATTTTTAGCATAGGAAGTCGTCGGGTGTAATATCCTTTTTATCTAGCGTACCGGGTCGCTAAGTTTACGGTTTCGCGTTCGGTCCGATAACGACCTATCTATAGCGTGCTTACGGAAGGCGGTGCATCGGGTGCATCAGGAGTGCAGTATTGCTGGCGCATTTAGACTGTATGACAGGGACTTATTTGACTCGACTGACACCGACAGAGTGATTAGGCACCTGCAGGCGGTGAACGGGCATCGAGGGGGTAAGTGCCATTTTCACATACACGTTACAATATCACGCCAACCCTCGCAATGCGTAGTTCAGGAGGGTTGTGCCGCGGGACACGAACCGTCTTGTTCGGCTTATCACCCTTGTCATCATCCTATCTACATACGTAGGTTAGACGTCAGCGTACCTATAATAGTGAATGTTCTAGTAAAAAGATTAATCTTATTGTCGTAAGAAAGGTTAATCCTCTGGGAATAACCCGTGTACTGTTTAAATTGCATCTTGTAGAAATTAATCGATTGTCCGTTCGATGTGTCGGCTTTCCTGTAAATATTTAGTGATTTAAAGAACCTTAAACTATTGATCAACAACAAATTATAATATTAAAAATATTTTGCCCATACAACTGTATGTACCTCATGACACTCCAGGTAAAAAAGCAAAGGGCACCTAATACTACAAAATGGTCAAGCCCTTAAAGGTGAATATACACTAGAGCAATCTAGCATTTCTACGTAATTTAACGTTCTTAGGAATGGTAATAGAGGTGATACATTAGAACATATAGAGCGAATCACTGTTACAAGTAAATGCTCCAGTCTATACTACCCTTATGCTTAAGGTCATAGTGAAGTGGATATACTTTTTATGATAGTTAAAGAAAGCATTTTTGCATTTAAACATTGTATTTCTTGTTAAAATTCCTTTACCATTGCTCTTTGTCGTCAGAAAAAGTAAACATTGAGTTGTACGTTCGTTTCGTATTCAAGCCTTGCTCGATTGTTCGTAGCTCTGTTTCAACTTTTACTGGATTAATATTCCGTCTCGTTCGTCAAAGAAAAGAAGACCAATAAAGTTATTTAAATTCAAACGGATACTGATAGATTCTATAAAATATACGTAGTCCCTAAGGGTGTGAGAAGACAAAAACCATGCCATTTATTATAAGTGTGTATAAATTAACCTGGCATAAGTAATTATTTCTTTCCGCTGCCAAACAGTCTTCAGTTGAAAATAAAGCAATATCCAAGCAAAAAAATAAAATTGTTGCCAGTATTATGTTCCAAATTTAAAATATTACTTATATGTTGTATACAGTGCTAAGAATGTTTATAAACAGATCTATGATTACAAAGTCAGGATGTAACGGGAGATTACTCTTTACATAGTGAATCAATCGATCAAACGATCACTTAGCTTAATTTGTTTTCCCCTTTTTATTCTTCGTCCCTTCCCTTTCAAGAATTGTCAGTAAAAAAATAAAGTTTTTGTCGTAAGAAAAACATAGGTACTTATTTTGCAAGAACAAAGTTAAAGACGGTTGCTAATTACTTTTATTAATTCAAATAAATATTAAACTATTATATGCAAGCGATCAATAAGAGCTTTATTATATATCTTTTTATGATATAATAGATATATTATTATATTTAAAATACGGTTACAAAGAATATGTGCAAGATGTATAACGTTATCACTTCTACTTCATAAAACTTTTGTTAACATTTTAAAACTTTCTTAATACGTCTAGACGGTTTAACATTACCTTAATAAACGTAAAAACTCTAAAAGAACCCGATAACAATACCTGTTCACTAAAAATACCTCGCATAGTAATTTAAGAACTGGCAACATTGCAAATTCTATGGTAATATTTTCTTTAGTAGTAATATGGAGGTAAAAGTGAATGTACATACCACAGATATGTTAAACATATTCGTGTCTCTATTTTCTCTAAGGATAAGTGAGGGATGACAATATATTTTATTAAAATTTTCGACAGTGAAACATAGCTTAGATAGAACATATTAATACACATAAAGTTCAGTGTGTTCATGTTCAGATTGGCAAGTTCTCTCGTCCCCCATTGTGAGAGTTTCATGAAAATTCAAACAATATGATCGGGTCTATGGGTCGAAGTGAAATTGAAATGTCAAAGCTTTGATGACAAAACAATGCTCTCTCAAATTCTGTTTGTACAAATGGTCAATTAATTTAAGTGGTACAATTAAATTGATTGCTAAATATTGGATGTTACTCGTAGTTCACCTATAACTATTTTTGTTTTGTTAATTAATTATTTAAATTTATAGATTCAAGTTTTGGTTTTTGGAATTCTAAACACTGATATATGATTGTAATACAAACGTAACAACAAGGAGTATCGTGCCAGCTTTCAGTGAGCTCATTTAGATGTGCAAACATAGTGTTCTTGCCAAAAGATTAACTTGCTACAAAACTATTTTATAAATAAAATACTAATTTTATGGAGTTTTTTAAGAAGTAACTTAACTGTAAAAGTAAATCTTACTAATCATACTATAATAATATTATAAATCCAAATATTGGATGGATGTTTCTAGGTATCTCCGGAACGGCTAAATCTCGCTAAAATTTGGCATAGATGTAGAACATGGTCTGAAAAAACATATAGGCTACTTGTTAAGTTTTTATTTTAATTCTGCGCAGACGGAGTCTCGCCTGACAGCCAGTTAAAGAAATAACTTTAAAATGTCTTTAGAAGTACACAAAGTTGTCTTTAACTTTTACGTAAATTAAACAAAAACCTATTAAAATTGTAAATAGCCCTCGTTATGTTATTTTAATAGAAATTGTAAGTCCTTAAGGAATCTATTTCTTATCCTTTACTAGATTACGAGTATAAGTTGTTTTTTCTTTTTAACATTTTCCTTATCTTAAGAATTGCTATGAAGAGAAAAACGATGTAGAAGCTATTGTATACTTAAAAATATAAGCGGATAAAACGATCCCTGGACAGTAATTGACCGAGAAAAAATCACTTGACCTCTTTTTATACAATGTCGTTGCAGTTATTTTACTCCTAGAAATAAATAATAGAAAGTTTACTTTAAATTTAAACTAAATCATTTACATTATTCATTTTTTTATCTACATTTATAAAAAAGATCCCTAGTTGTTCTATCAAATTTCCATCAATCTACTTCTGGAGGTGAAACATAAACAAAATTTGTGTCTTAAACAAATAAATTTATTTTTTAATTATCTTTTGGCTAAATTATAATTTACTATTGCTTTATCTGTATAAAGATTTGATTTTAATAAATAAGGATATTTTTCAAACAATATTATGATTGATAGATATAAACTCCATAAGTTACATAAACAAGAAACTCAGTTACTTTGTAAAACAAATATTTTCTATGAAATTCATTTAGCACTTTTGCTTATATTTTATTTTGCATTCATCATATCCCAAATTCGTTGAAATTCACTCTGAATTAACGCAATCGTTAAAAGCAGTGTGAAAAATAAACTGGGTCATCTGAATTCAACGTATTGATGGAAGAACAAATAAAACCCCTTTTACAGATTGGCGGGAAAAATTATTTTCGAGTTTTGTACACAGAATATGTGAAAGCCATTTTTAATTAACGAAATATTTTATATATATCCTTACAAACAAATATTTCAGAACTATTTCACCGTAGTGGAGAAATCTATATATATAAAAGCAAGTCTTGTTAGTTACACTATTTATAACTCAAGAACGGTTTTACCGATATGGCTGAAAATTGGTGAGGAGGTAGCTTAGAGCCAGGAGACGGACATGGGATTACTATTTATTCATTTTTTTTTAGAATTTATGCCTTGAAGAACTGCTATTTATTTAACTTACTAATATTATGCCAATGTTTAGATGGATGTGATGTGGATGGATTATTGTAGCCCACCCATCCGGTGGGCTACAATAATTAAGTTTTTTTATATATCCACGCGGACGGAGTCGCGGGCGACAGCTAGTGTGAAATAAAATTTATAATTTAACGTTTTCCATCATGTTTTACAACGAGACAGTTTATAACTTAATAAAATCGCTTTTACACGTGGCAGTACAGAGCGTAAATTCTTTCTTGATGACAGCTATGTCATTTTATGAGGTATTAAAAATTATTTATTCATGTAATAATTGAAGGTTTTAAACATTCAAATCAGCTCATATAAGTGTTACATTGGGAGTTTATTAAGGATTAATCTTACTAATATTATACACGCGAATGTTTGGATAGATTTTTTATACGAGAAGAAGGCAAACGTGCGGCGGGATCAACGACATCCATGGACATCTGCAACACCAGAGGAACTGCAGATGCGTTGCCGGCCTTTAAGGAATTGCTCGCTTCTTGAAGGATGGATGTTTTTAGAAGGTATCTCTAGAACAGCTGCATGAATCTCGATGAAATTTGGCATAGATGTAGAACACATCCTGAAAGAACACATAGGCTACTAATTATGTTTTTTAATTAAGCGCGGACGAAGTCGCGGGCGACAGCTAGTGTGTACATAAGTTTTCTAAATGCCAATTAGGTAGACAAAAACGAATGAAAAAGGTTAACAAATAAATTTTGCAATTTAATTATAATTTTAAAAATAAATGAATGCAATTTCATATCGCTTACGCTTTAAAAGCATCTGAATTTAATGAAAGTTAAAGAGATCTGATTTTATCAGAAAAACGTTTGGCGACGTCGTCGTAATTTGACCTAAATGTGCACTGAACAAGGTTTTAATAAAGTGCGAACTGGACGAGATAAGAGTTCCAACCCCTCGGTAGGGAGAATCCGAAGTCGTGATTTTAAATTTAATACTGTTCTCACAGCTAATAATCAAGTAAATAAGTATTTCCTAACAAATAAAGGCATGCATTATTAACAAATTAATAGATAGATAATCTTACTAATATTATAAATGCGAAAGATTAGATGGATGGATGTTTGTTACAAGGTATCTCGAGAACTACTTAACGAACCTCAATAAAAATTAACACAGAAGTAGAACATAGTCTGGAATAACACAAAGGTTACTAATTAAGTTTTTTTTTTAATTCCGTGCAAATGAAGTCACGAGCGACTGTGAAAAATAATTTTAACGGTTGAAACAATTCGTATGCAATTAAAGTCAAAGAATAAATCCTTTATTTATAAATTCCTATGTTATTATCTATATTAATATTATAAAGCGGAAGAGTTTGTTTAAACGCGCTAATCTCAGGAACTACTGGTCCGATTTTAAAAATTCTTTTTTTGTAGGATAGTATTTTTATAGAGGCTTTAGGCTTTATAACATTACGCTGCAACCAATAGCTTTTTTTTAATTTCGTGCGGACGGAGACAGCTAGTTACATCTAAAGTTATTACAGATATTAGATGTGACTATTGAAATAATATTAATATCAGTCAATCGTCTTTGGTAGCAAGATATCATCAATCATTCTATCTGTTGCTCACAGACTGCAGTCTCCTTACAGAAGTCCAAATTAAGATGAATGAATGTAATCAATCAAATTATTTAAACTTCATTTAATGGAGGATTCTGAAGGCTTTCGTCTTAATATCTTCAACGTGTTACATTAATAACATATATTATTTGAGTATAAGAAAATACGACGAAACATCAGTAGACATCGTGAACCTTTTGTGTCAAATATTGAGCGTATTATTTATGTATTTTTACTATGTAAACTTTCTTTTTGTTAATAAAAGAACATCGCATTGAAACAGTGATAACAAAGCTGAATCAATATTATTTTTCGTATCAAAAATCAAACAAATAAAATTCGGAGTACATTTTTGCTAGGATTAAAAACGAAAATAATTTATTTGGAACAAAACAAGTGAATTGTAAATTTGATTAACGAGTTGGGGTTAATCGAATCCGGCGATCCGATGAAAGAACAAATACGACGGTTTGCTTGTTTAAAGCAGATGAGGGTCGGTTGTGTTGTGGTTTATGAAGCTTGCATAAATTATTTTTTTTATTCACATCACTAATATTAATTTTAATCACTTTACTTGCAATCGATTTAATCATTCACAAGATCGACTGTCAGCAATGTCAACATTTAGACTTTTATTTTTTTTCTGTAAAATACTTTTTTTATCTAGATGTCGTAGCATCGGCAAAATTAAGCCCAGCTCATTGTTATTTGCTAACGACAGACTACCACGGATAATATAAATCCTTTGTGTAATTTTTTATTACATTTTTTACTATACTATTTGCGGAGAATTTTAGATTTTTTTAACGTTATTTATTTGTCAGAAAATAACCAATTCATTTGTTTTGTTACAACGCCCTACGTTCAAATGAGACAGCTATAAATAACTGTCATATGTCAGCTGTAAATCTAGATTCCTCGAATCAGGTAGTTTAATTAAATTCAAGGAATATTCTAAACATTCCTTAATCACGTATACAAATTTATTTCAAGATTAATGTAATCTTGTAGCGTATAATACGTGGAATTTCTACACACACCTACAACTACACTTCTATGTTAATGTAAACTTATTGTATATATAAGAAATGTTTTCTACTTTATCTAGTTCCTTAGTTTATTGCTGCAGAATATACAATTCCGGAGTAGAGCTACAACACTAAAACATTACATATTTATTATTCAAGGAAGTGTTTTTGTCATGTTGACGCTAAGAGTTGTAGTGCTTTCAGACATTTTTATTATACAAGACAACAGTAAGGCTGAAATTTATAGTCGGTACTTGGACTTTGCTTTGACTTACCTTACTCTTATCTAACGCCAATCTTATCTCAGCCTTTGCTTAGACTTATCTCAGAATCGAATTTATAGTCGTTATGGGTTAAGTATGTGTTAAGCCAGAGCTAAGACAAATTTAGACAGTGTTTCTATTCGCATAATATACGAGTATTTGTGGTGGAGAGACTAAATAATAAGCTTGGTGACGTATGATAAAAAAGGAAAAATTTATGGTTATACAAAAAGTAGATTTATATATCTATATGTTAGGATCCTTCGTTCCTATTTTATAATTATATAGTCATTGAGGGCGTAATTCATGTAGTAATGGTATTTGCATTGACTCAAGACTAGTTGCGCAATTGATTAGCTTCCTTAAACTTAATAATTTACTTTTATTTGTGATAAGTATCGGCAATTGACGTAATCATTCTAAAAACGGATTGATGATCGATGTTGTGGAGCGAGTGATTAAATAAACGAGTGCAAGGAATATTGTTGTTTGAACTTTTGGTCATCCCCAAAATATATATATACTAGCGGACCCGACAGACGTTGTCCTGTCTACACGTCTTTAATTTGAATAAATTAGTATGAAGTTAATATTTGATGAAAATTGTGAATCTAAACCATTCCCAGATCCCCATGAACACAAACAAAAAATTACATCAAAATCGGTTCAGTCGTTTGAGAGAAGTTCAGTGACATACACACTCACAAAAGAATTATATATATAAAGATACAAAAGAAAGTCGTGCTAGTTACACTTTTTATAACTCAAGAACGGCTTTACCGATATGGCTGAAAATTGGTGAGGAGGTAGCTTAGAGCCAGGAGACGGACATAGGATACTATTTCTTCTTTTTTTCGAATTTATGTCTTGAAGAGCTGCTTTATATTTAACTTACTAATATTATTAATGCGAATGTTTAGCTGGATGTGATGTGGATGGATGGATGGGTATATGAAGATACCTCTAGAACGGCTGAACGGATCTCGATTAAATTTTGCATACGTATAGAACATAGTCTGTAAGAACACATAGGCTACACTAATTAAGTTTTTTTATATACCCACGCGGACGGAGTAACATTATTCGACGTAAATTAATTAAAATAAATGATTAAATATTTAATCTCTGTTCGATTGTCGACAACAATCTTAACTTGTTAAACCATAAATTTTTATCAAATAACTTTGGGTATATGGGTAGGTCATTACTTTCTTTTAACTTTATTAAGTTTTGCACTTGAGTTGGTAGTAGCTAGAATATACGACTATCTAAACTCACATTTTTATTGTAACTTGACGAAAGAAACAGCTGCGGCGTTTTATGTTTTTATTTATTCCCGATTAATTATAGTAAAAAGTACGAATTCTTCATAATACGAAATAGATTTATATTGCCTCATTTTTATGCTATTGTACTTATGATAATTAAATATACAAAGAATAGTAATAATGTCAATTTTCTGTTAAATATCTTGGAAAAATGTCACACGATTATAACACTTCCGTAGCATACCACTATCAAACTTCATACTAATATTATAAATGAGAATGTTTAGATCGATGGATGGATAGATGTTTGTTTGAAGGTATCTCCAAAACGGCTGAACGATTTTTTTTTTACATCATAAGGTGGCAAACGAGCTAGTGGCCACCTGAAACCGCTGATATAGCGAAGTGACCGTTGCCCATAGACATACGCAATTGCATATGCGTTGCCTACCTTTAATCGACGGAGGAGAGGATGCACAGAAAGAAAATATTTTCCCTTTCCATGCATCCTCTCATCCGGAAAGTCCACTCCTACTTCCCATCCTTTCCTTATAAGAAAAATAGTGGGAAGGGAAAGAGGACTAAATTAGGCCTCCGGGACGCACACTCATCAGATGAAACGCGGAATTGCTTCCACTTCACGCCTGTCTTCTGTGTGGTCGTGTAATTTCATCGGGCGAACCGGGCCAATTCGTGCGAAGATGTTAAAGCGGGCTCTACCACTGTTAAAATCTCGATGAAATTTGGCATACTTATAAACTCCGGAAAACCCTTAGGCTACTAAGTAATTTTTTAATTCCGCTCGGACGGAGTCGCTGGCAACAGCTAGTTAATTATACAAAGCATAATAATGTATGAATATTCTAAAATGACACACGATTATGACAGGCTCGTAGCAAAAATGCATAATATTTTTTAAAGTAAACATCGAACTGAGTCTAACATTATATTTTCTTGCTTAGGAACAGGAACATAGCATGTTGAGTAATTTTACTAGACAAAGCGTCTTTAAGCAGCAGAATTGGCATGGCAATTCTCTTCTTTTCTAGACCAAAATGTTGACTTAACTCCAAGAATATTTAAATCTAGTACACTTCAGACACAAGGTTATTTGTAGTAGACCGTTTATTTATTTCGTAGACGAATTAAGCAAAACCATTGCACTTTCGACCGTGAATAAGTGTTTGAAGTAGAAAATTACTTTATCTGCTTTAACTAAAGTCATTAAGCTTAGGATTTGAAACTTATTTCAAAATTAATGTCCAAATTAAATAAACTATGCTTTTGCAAACACAATCCAGTCTTAAAGTAATTTATTGTTTCAATTACAGTTAAATCTTAATAAGTATTTAATATATTTGCGATTAAGAGTTTGTTCTTGATGATTTTCGTATTTTCTAAAACTTATTTCTATCTTTATATATGTTATTATTTACAAAATTAGATATTAACGTTTACAAGAACACAAAAAGGAAGTATGAAATTTTATCTGATTATCAAATAAGATTGTTGTCAAAACTTGACACAAATTGATAATAGTAATAAAATTAATTTATAGTTGAGTTGTTTTGTAGTTGAATTTGAAAAACATTACTTTCTATAGATTTTGACTTGAAATAAATTATGCAGAAATTAATGATTTTCAACTTTTTCAATTACTTGACGTATTTCTAATTTTCTTGTTTATTTAATTGTAAGGTTCGAAAATATTATGTTTATTGTTTATTGCCAGATTTAAACTGATGAGAGAGCTAAAACACAAAATTTTCGGCAACCAAGCTGTTGTCAGCTACGATTTTCACTATGTTTAAGTTTTAATATGAAATAGACTACACGAGTTCATGTTAACTGGTATAAAATTGTGTAAGGTGTGTGGCGTAGGGTAGCAGTGGGTCAAGTATCATTGTGTTTCAGTCCCAGTATGTACAAAAATACAAAGACAAAGATCGTTCTTTGTGCCAGAACTTGTGTTTTGTACACTTTTCATTTATCCATTTACATTAAGTAATAAATTTATTTTTATAAATTATAAAATTGATAAATATTTGCTTACTGTTTTACTCGAACTCGACAAATACTTGTGCTTGAATTGTTGAAATAAATTTCATGTTCACCTTTTCAAATATTTTATATTCTCGAGAGTCAACAATTAGCTTTTGTTTCGAAGGGTCGGGTCAAGTCTTCTTTTTATTGCCAACTCGTAAAGAACGCGGCTTTTACATTTTGTTCAAGAACAAAGGACACTTCTCATTTCTATTAGGATAACCTAACCTTATAATAATTTAAAAAAAAAACCGACCGACTGAAGTTTGTATTCATATTGTGGTCTCTTTTTTACCAAAGGGAATAAAAGGAATGACAATATGGATTGTTAAAAGAGTCACATATCTAAAGTTTCAAGGCAAACATTATCCTTTAAGATTGTCTGTTGTAGTACGGACGAAAGGCTTCATAAAATACATAATACGCGCCTGTTGGTTTATGATAAGCAACAACTCACTGACACCGAAGATAGTACAGAGTAAATAATCCTTAAGGTAATTAATTTCACTAATTTTAGTTTGCTTATAATTTCTGAAACTTTGTAAGTAATTTTAAGTTCATATTAAATTAATCATTGTTACACATTTGTGTATTAAAGCTTAATCGGTTGAAATATTAAAACATAGAATTTTACTAGTAGTTACTATCATTTTTATCTTTCAGAAGACTTAAATACAGCAAATTAAAGATTAATTAGATTGTCTTGCAGAGACTATGTCCGAAATATGATCGTAGAGAAAGGGGCTGATTCTAGGACTTAATGACAGCCATTAGTCTTAAAAAGTACTTACTGCCAGCTGTTAGAGCATTTTTAAATAGAAATGAAATTCCGGGATTAATAAATTATTTTTAATTTGTTTACAATAAATTTTCATAATGGCGTTTTAAATTAAATGCTTTTCGTAAAAATGAAAATGCCAAAAGTGTACTTTATTAAAGATAAACAGATTATTTTTCATCCTATGACGTGTTAAAGTACCAAAAGAGGAAAGTAATAAAAGAAAAGTTAGAAGCGGAATCATTTCACGCGCAGTTAACGGCACTATACGCGTGATAATGTGCCTATTGTTTTTGATATCGCAACAATTTCCGCATTCGATGAGTTGAAAAATTGCTATTTAATATGAACAGTATTTGATTGTAACATTTATGGGCTACACCCCGGTCATAGCAATAAGCCTAAAATTATTAACAGTAAAGAGACAAGTATTATAGAGAACTTGTGGTAAGAATTCTTATGAATGCTTAGGCTATGGCTGTGATTTTGCTATAGTAATTGGTTATATCGTTTAATTTTACAGTCTGCAGTTGATGTGCCTAATTTGATTTGGAAAATACAATTTAAAATCAGTTTTAAAGTAAAATATTTAAATATGCATATTATCGAAACGAAAATTGAATATGCAAACTGTCGGCAATTCATTTACCAATCAGGAAAATGTGAAAACGTGTTTACTTGTCTCTGGGTTTTGCCAACTTGTTGTACACACACGAGTGTACAACAAGATTGCTTTTAATTCCTATCAATATGATCTTGGAGATTTTATACAGGATAAAATATTTCCTTGTCATTATTTTTACTTAGTCATCATTTTAACTAGGTTAGCTGACGGTAATAGGTAATTTTTTTCTTTATCATTTGACATTGGGTTAAAAAAAACTTCAAAAGTAATAATCGAGTACATAGTAACAGTGCAATTAAATTTGCATATTTTCGGTCGCCAACTGCCAGTGTATTTCCATCATTGCATAACCGGTTGATAGATAATTTTTTTTAAAGAATTAAAGGTTATTAAAATCTTTTATAAGTTATCTTTAATGATAATGTTATTAATAATAATAGACTAGCTTGTGCCCGCGACTCCGTCCGCGTGGGATTAAAATAAAACGTCATACATAAGTAACCTATGTATTCTTCCAGACTATCTGTGCCACCTTCTAACCTCCATTCATATAAACTTTCGCATTTATAATATTAGTAAGATTTCGTAAGGTGAGTTAAGAAAATATGGTTTAATTAACTAAAAACTTAATTAATTTAACTCTTCATGTATGTTTGTTTTTAACGCAACAAATAGAATATGAACTTGAATACACCATTAGTTTGCTGCAACATGAATCTTACTAATATAAATGCGAATAATTTAGATGGATGAATGGATGTTTGCTTGAAGGTATCTCCAGAACGGCTACATGGATCTTGCTGAAATTTGGCACACATATTAAACCTAGTCTGGGAGAAAATTTTTATTTTAATTCCGCGCGGAGGAAGTCGCGGGCGACATCTAGTAGGCATCAGACAATTATAAAAATATATACTTAAAATTCTATTTACATCGTGAATATCAGTTTATAGTAAGCGTAGATACGTAATACTTAGATAAGTGTTACTTATATTCAATTATTATCTAGTTAGGAATCACGTAACAAACTCGACTAGTATAGGTACGGAGACGAACCAATATGGACGTCCCAGTGCTGAGTGTAATTTTAAATTGGTTTCTTATACTATTAAGTATTTGTATATTTTTAATATGTTGCTTCTTTTATTTGAGTTACAATTATTGGAAGAATCGCGGCATCCCTTACGAGAAACCTTACCTTTTCTTCGGCAATCTTAGTTTTGTGTTAAGAAAAAGCGTATGGGATTTTTGTTACGAATTGAAAAATAAACATCCCAGGGATTATGTTGGAATATTTTTGGCATGGAAGCCGGCTCTTATGCTGCAGACGCCGGAATTTGCAAGAAGGATTTTCGTCAAAGATTTCGATTATTTTCAAGATCGTTTTTTGTACACCGGTTTCTCTGATACTTTGGGTTCTTTGAATTTGTTTACGATTAAGGTATGTTTGTTTAATTTTCTGTCAATAAAAAAACATTTAGTTAATAAACTACACAGTTTAAAGTTTCAAGTAAAATTACACAATTTTACTTGAATAATATTAAACAGATTTAAATTTAAAAAAAAGTTTGTTTAGAGTTCTAGATCTTGTGCATACGGCGTAGGTAAAGGTAAAGGACAAAGCTCTTTCTAGTCTTCTTATCTTGTCAATACAAACTATTACTTTACTAATAAAAATCTGTTTTAATAGATTTATATTCATTGCAGAATCCAATTTGGTCGACAATGCGAAATTCTCTATCACCTATGTTTACGGCGTCTAGACTTAAAATGATAACAGAATTAATGAACATGAATTCTAAAGAATTAGTAGGGAAAATACGAAGAGATCACATCGAGAACAATAAATATGTTAACTTGAAGGTAATGTACGTTACAATGACAAGAATCATGACACGGAATGTTTTTTATAAGTATTTCTACAATGAAAACTCCCGGTAATTTCCCGCTTTGCCAAAAGGCGTCACAGTGCTATTTTATTTAGCTCTAATTTGGTCTATACGTGTTATTGTATGCATTACGCACTGTCTTTACATAAATATTAATAAAATTGGACTATCTGTACGTAACTTCCAGAAAAAAATTCGTACACATGATGCATTTGCTTAGCTGATAACGGAAACCAATTTTTAAAATTTTTGTCTGTCTGTATGTAAGTTTGTCAAGGTCATTTGTTCCGAGTAATCTCTGGAACGTTCAAATCCCGTCAAAATAGGTACACCACCTATTTTGACGGGATTTGAACGGGAAGGTAGATGATGCACGCGGGAATATAATAGGCTACTTTATTTAATTCTACGGTTACGAGACCGCGGGCGAGCACTAGTATTAAATAAATAAATTTAATTATATTTCAGGAACTATTCTCGATGTATACTTCAGACACGGTGGCATACAGCGTGTTTGGTATTCGAGTGAGTGTCCTCAACGATCAGGACTCGCCGCTATGGTTTATCACCAATCACATGGTCAAATGGACCTTCTGGAGAGGCTTCGAGTTCACCATGATATTCTTTGTACCCGCTATTGCCGCTTTACTCAGGTTAATAAGAGAAAAGGGAACATATTAATAAAATATGTTGTTTAAGTGTAACATAAAACTACAGTATGATAAGTTTCGTAAAATAAATTGGAGATGATTGTTGTTCAGTATTACTAATCATGGGTTTCTTAGACCAAAATCCCTGTTTAAAACATACTGTTATCTCTGTTTTTGCCAAGGATAATAACAGGGATGACGATATGTTTTATGCAGAGATCTCAAAAACTCACGAAAATCATCTTAGATTACTCTACTGTAGATCTGTTAACAACTTACTTTGTAGAAATATTAAGGAATATCTTTTAAAATTATGTCTATATTGTTTAATTTTTTAGATTACAATTCTTTTCGGAGGCTGCATCTGAATATATAAAGAAGATATTCTGGAACGTTGCAAGAGAACGAAAAAGTAGCGATTACAATAACCACAAGGATCTCGTTAATCACTTGTTAAAGCTAAGAGATAACTTGAAACTTCCGGTTGATTCCGATTCTGGTATGTCGTTGAGTGACGATTAGCGATATTATTAATCGAATAAACGTATTACTCATAATTAATATTTTCCCTCACAATACTTCATACTATATATTCTACCATACATTCATACTATACAGCGTGTCCCAAAATTCTAAGATGAAACGGATAAAACAGAATTTCGGGACACGCTGTATATCTACTATGCTTCCGGAGATACCTTCAAACAAACATCTATCCAACCATCCAAACATTCGCATTTATAATACTTGTAAGAAGTAAGATAAAGCTTAAGTTTATTATTTAACTCCATCCACCACAAAATACATAAGTAGGCCGTCGCGACTGTGCAGATGGATTATGTAAAATATAACAATATTGTTCATAACATTTCTAGACCTGGCTGATGATTTGATGCTAGCGCAGGTGGCTGTATTCATCTTAGGCTCTATTGAGACGTCTTCTACGGCATTGAGTTATTGTCTACATGAACTTGCTCACCATCCTGAGGAACAGGTAAAAATATGCACTTGTTTGATTTTTTTAAAACTAAGTTAGTTTTTGTTTATACTTGTAATAAATGCATCGTCAATATATTGTGTATATTGCATTTCATACCTATGTGTTAAATCGTAACTTTTGTCAGCCGGGATTTCCAGATGAGGCAAATGTTTTGTGATATTTCAATATCAGTTTTTTGTATCGATTTATTTCTAGTTAGCATAATTACGTCAACTCTTGATAATTTTGTTACCTACGCGCTTTTTTTTTGTGACTGACTGCCACTGTTTGCCTTGAGGAGGCATTTACAGCTTCACCGGGCTTGTACCTACGCGCGTTTTATATAAAACACTAGCTGCCGCCCGCGACTCCGTCCGCGCGGAATAAAAAAAAAACTATTGGTCGCAGCGTAATGTTATATAGCCTAAAGCCTTCCTCTATAAATGGATTATCCAACAAAAAAAATATTTTTAATATTATATAAATATTTTCAGGAGAAACTTTACAATGAAGTGTCTGAAGCATTAAAAAAGTCTGGCAAAGATCATTTAAATTACGAAGAATTAATGGAATTGAAGTATATGTCCGCGTGTATAAATGGTAAGCTCCAATTTTCATTCAAATAAAATAGCGTGTTTTGTTTCCAAAGGTGTGAAAGCGTTTGCTATACAAAATGAAAGCCATGGCAATAAGCACTAAATATAGCATATTATTTAAACTTTCGTGAGACTTTATCATGAACTAATATATAAACGGCTAAAACACTAACGTATATTCGTCTGGTATCGGCACCGACTAGTTTAGAGGCCATTGGAACCCCTTAATCAGGATGAGTTTGCCTGGAATTATTTCTCGGAAGCGGCCCGTCGCTTACTAAGTCAGTGCCAATATACATGAGTGTTTTTTTAATATGACATAATTTTTAATAATATAATTATATTTTTTTTATAGAAACACTCCGCAAATATCCGCCACTTGGTTATTTGGATAGGATTTGCAATGAAAGGTATAAATTAAATGATGACGTAATCATTGAGAAAGGAACGCCTGTATTCATAAATGTCTTAGCGATACATTACGATGAGAAGATTTACCCAGAACCCCACCAGTGGCGACCGGAGAGAATGCCTAATGTCTCGGATAACGATAACCTTAACTTTACTTTCTTACCTTTTGGTGAAGGACCTCGTTTCTGCATTGGTAAGTGTACATTAACTAAGGTTAAACATAAAAACTTAATAATTCCAATAAAGTATAGGCCATTTCAATTTTTTTGGCGGCTCAAAGTCATATGCGCGCAGAGCAGTGCCCTCTCCTAACATCCCGTTACACGTAACATTGTGTTTTGCGCAACGATTCGTACGATGTTATGTACCTACCATATATTTGAAAACCTCTATACAAGAATTCATATATAAATATGACTTGTTAATTATATAAGTAAATTATTGTCACTTTAAAGTCAAATAATTGTTAAAGCCAAAAGATAGAAATTTGAATTATAATAATCATATTTATTACTACAGATGGCTTAATATTTTTTTTATAAAAACCGAAAGCTTATAGCAATATTTATAAAATAGCAAGAAATTGAATAACTGTTGTTTTACAGGCAAACGCTACGGGTACATGCAAATTCGCGCGTCGCTCTCTCAGCTCGTGGCCGCATACAAGTTCCTACCAGCTGACATCCCTTATAAAGTGGAAACAGATCCTTACAGTGTTATATTATCACCCAAAGGCGGACTGAGTGTTAAATTTCAGGCCCGACAGTAACATTGGATTTAAAATAAGAAAATGTGATAAACAAACTTAAGGTTTATCTCATTACTCAGTTGAACATTAAATCCTATTTCAATATAGCTTTTTAATTAAAAAAAAACCTGTTAAATATTTCAGTTACTCGCTGATGTACGCGACTCCGTTCACGCAGAATTTTACTTTCTGCCAAATATCCATTCCTTCATCTAAACTTTCGCAATTATAACATTAGTAAGATATTAAGTATTTAACTGTAATAATGTTTAAAAATATTTAATAGATACAAGGATTATTTTCAAAAATAAACATTGCTTATCCAGAAAGCCCTGTATTCATATGAAGAATATCTTCAGTGATTTTTTTTTTCTAATTCGCTCTTATGGCCTGTAATTTTATTACCAATAAATTGTATTGTATATTTCATCGTTCATCGTTGTATCTCAATATCTGATAACAAAAAAAGACATTTTCCGGTTTGAATTCAATGAAGTTAATGAGTCGTGTAAGGCGGGTTTATCGCGGTGATTAGCGGACGTTATTTGCTTGATAATCAAGCATGAAAATCACAAACATTGATTGTGGGTAATTTGTTTTCAAACATCTTACCAGTGTATACTTTTTAACATTTCGGAATCACTAATCAGGAGTTTGATTATCGAAACATATTACCAACCAGTTAAGCTTTAATAGATCTATAGACAAACTAGCTATCGCGCGCGACCCGGTCCGCGCGTTATTAAAGCTAATCTGTAGCCTATGTGTTCTTCCAGACTATGTTCTACATATATGCCAAATTACTGCGAAACGCTTACAGCCGTTCTGGAGATATCTTCTAACAAACATCCATCCAAGCATTCGCATTTATAATAATACTATCCGTAGCTTATTGTTTAGTGATTTTTTTTATTACAACTAAAATAACACCACACTTTTGTCACCCCTTTTGTCGTGCCGGAGGTCTAATTTAGTCCTCTTTCTCTTCCCACCGTTTTTCTCATAAGGAAACGATGGGAAGTGGAAGTTGACTTTCCGGATGAGAGGATGCATGCATGGAAAGGGAAAATATTTTTTTTCTGTGCATCCTCTCCTCCGTCTATTAAAGGTAGGCAACGCATATGCAATTGCGTATGTCTATAGGTAACGGTCACTTCGCTATTTCAACGATTTCAGGTGGCCGCTCGCTCGTTTGCCACCTAATGATATAAAAAAAAACCTTTTTGTTGAGAATCCAACAACAAAATTCGAATACTTACACATAAAAGCAACATATTTTTTATATTACTTTTACAATGCTTACAGCTCATAGACTCTTAAAGCCATAAACACGATATGTTATTGCAATGATGACACCTTGGAAATTGCACTCATCTTGTAAGCATTAAGCGTAAATTCTTTATGAGCTAGCAAAGAGTTCTTATGCATGGTGAATAAAATAAAAACGTTACTTAATTTATTGTGTTTTTTACTACAATATTTTGAGCATTGAAAATCATTTTGGTGTTTTACGATTCATTCAAATGTTACTTTTACTCCGTTATTTGCAAACAAAATTGCAAACTGCAAAGTAATAAATTCGTTATTTTAGCAACAGCTTGCAGTGAACTAGAAGTCTAATAAAATATAACAATTTCAATGCTTCAGTAAAATGAAATTCTTCCTTATGATTGATTTTTTATGACAAATTGTGAGGAACAAGCACTGACTAGAATCGTAAAAAATTAAAAAAACCCTAAATCCCCAAAAATCCCTAACGGATACATGTGTGAAATATTAGCGTAGGATTTCCATTGGCAAAACATGTGTAAAAGATTAGCTATGTTATGAACATTGGAAACACATAGGTAGTGTAAATTTTGTCATCGACAGATGAAATAAAATATATTTTTACAAGCTTTTATTTAACTTGCAATATACAAACATATCTGGCACTGACAGGAACTGATGGTGTGTGATAAAAAAAAGAAAAAAAAATTACAAACATATGGATGTTAGTTCTTATGGAATCATGCAAGTCAGTTTTAAAGTAGATAACTTGAACCGATTTATCGCTAATTTTTAAAAAGTTATCTATAAAAGATAATTGAGAAAAAAAAATTAATAAAAAGAAATACATTTCAGTAACCGAACAGATATAAAATTTATTTATTTATTTATTTACATGGAAAACTTACAGCTATAATAATCTTATTAACTATAGACTAGACAACTGAGAGCCAATGACAAGTCTTCACTTATAACAATATTATATCTATAATGAGCAAACAAACAAGTATCGCAACTATTAAACTATAGTAATATATAACAATGTAGTTAAAAACTAAATTATAGTAGAACATTAATATTAGTGGTAGCAGTTCACGTATATATTTTATTTGAAAAAGTCTAGTGCTAGGCACCTTCGTGCCGAGGATTATACTATCACAAACTTTATCATTAGTACCGTATTGTAACATTTACATGAAACAAATGAATCTCTAAAATCCTTTTATTTACTTGTACACAGAACTGAATCATTGGAATGTTCATTTTGCTTTACCCGTGATTTAATAAGATTAATTTCACAAAATGGTAACATTCTTCTGACATAGAAGATTTATTGCAACCCTTGATATTGATAAATTCCGTCCTCCGACTCCGTCCGCGCGAAGTTAAAAATAATCTTGAATAAGTAGCCTGTGTGTTCTTTCAGACTATGTTCTACATCTATGCCAAATTGCAGGGAGATCCACGCAGAAGTTCCGGTGCTAACTTCAAATAAACATACATCTATTCATCATTCGCATTCATAATATTAGTAAGATAGTAAGATATATTTTATGTTGATAAATGCAGACTATTTTATACTAGTTTTAAATATCATTGTTTGATGTAAGACACAAAAATTTTTTTTTCATTATCCATTTTTACGAAATTGTATAGTACCTATATTAAAATTGATAAGGTGTCACAAGACAAAACGCGATCCGTTATGTTGCCGAAAATAAATAAAAGGCAGGATTATTCTTTTGTGAACTGAAATAACGTTCTGCGAAGCGTAAATCTTTTTAAAGTTCAGATGGAAACAGTTGCTCGCTAAAATAAATTCATTAAGGCAATGCTCTGTAAAAAAAATCACCGAAACGGAATTTTATTTTGTATTAATAACCTTTGTTGAGAATAAAATGTACTTAAATTTTAGTTGACCTTTGTTATTTTTACAGAAAAGATATAAAATTATAAAACCGGTTTTTGCTATAGATAAAATAAAATAAGTTTTTCCCTTTTATATTTATTTAGAATATAGAGAAGTATGGAGAACTGATCACCAACCTTCGTTAATCGGAAAGACGTCGCAAGAAGACGAAGAAGAAGACAGAACAAGTAGTCATATCGGACAAAGTTGGTTGAACACCACTTAAGTTCTAGATACCAACACAAAGTAAATCCAATGCATTACTTTTTTTTATATCATAAGGTGGCAAACGAGCGAGTGGCCAACTGAAATCGCTGGAATAGCGAAGTGACCGTTGCCCTATGGATATAAGTTGCCTACCTTTAATCGACGGAAGAAAGGACACACAGAAACAAAATAATTTCCCTTCCTATGCATCCTCTCATCCGGAAAGTCCACTTCGACTTCACATCTTTTCCTTATAAGTAAAAGGTATGGGTAGGGAAAGAGGACTAAATTAGGCCTCCTGGACGCTACTACAAAACATGTAATTATGTATAGCAATTATATCATCATCGTAATATGAAACTTCCTTTGATTAATGTTTATCTATGATATGTCTTATAAAATAATCCTTACGTTATGTACGATCAATTAATCCTAAAGCTTATAAGCTTAAGGAGCTAATACTACGAAAATGTATTTATTTGTTACGCTACAAATTACTCCAGCACAATACATAATGTCAAAAAAAACGGTTGTCCACATACGAACTTTGTTACGTTGCGAACATTGTGGTGACAATGACTAGGGTTTCTCGTGTGTACAATTACATTCCTAACAATAACATAATGTTGGATATGTAACATCATTAGCACTGTACTTTTACGTGATAATAAATTGTACTGCAAAGTAATTAATAGTAGTTTATTCCATATCTTTTTGTCAGTACATTTATATTCCTATCTTGCTTCACTGTTCTACAATTTTAAGATCTTTTTTTATTACGAACTAATAAACTATTTTATACAGTTTAAACTGAATTACCAGTTAAGAATCACAAAGCAATGACATCATTCAAGAGTGTTAGATGTAACGCGTGCGCTAACGACATTTGCTTTAGTTTGATTTATGGCAGCGAAAGTGGATCGTCACCCATCGAGGGCTTTGTCTTCTAATGGATTTTGTCCTCCATCAAGAACGACATCTCGCAATAGATTTAATAAAGTTATTTAAATAAAGTATTTGAAAGCTATCAATGTAGAGAATCATAATATTATAATGCGTGAAACGAAAACGTTGCACACTTATATTGCACGACTGGATGAATGGTAAGACACAGTTAAAGTTGGCATAAAAGAATTTTAATTAAAAATAAAATAGTTTGATTAAAAATTATGATCGAATTTCGAACATTATTCGAAAAGATTTACAACAAGCAAAGCGAACAACTTTCAAAAACGAGAAAGGAGAAACGTGAAAAATATCCAATATTTTGGCGCCATTTGACAGTCAACCTGTTCGTGCTGCTCTTTTGCCCACTACTCTTATACAAAAAATTCAAGAAAACGAGAGGAGATATTGTGGAACTATCCTATCGATGTTGAAAAAAATGTGTTAAAGTAATATCCACAAACTGTGTTTATCTGCATTTTGCAAGTATATAGTTTCAATCTTGAAGATAGAACGTGAGCGGAAATAAGTTAAGAATATCGAAGCGATGCTTAGGATTTAAAATTTCCTTAAAGCTTGAACACTCGCCGCTGATACCAAATAAGATTTCACTTTAAGAGGCTTTGCTGCGAATATGAAATGATATTGGCTGAATAACGCGCGATGAATATTTACATTTTCTCAACAATGTACCAATCTCCTCTATTTTAGAAAGCATAAATATTTTCATATTCAATTCAACGTACCATAAATTCAACTCTAAAATGACTGAAATAATATCACTAAGAGTTTTAAAAAAAATCATTACTAATATTACGAGTATAAGTGCAAAACTTAAGATGGATGGATATTTTTACGATGGTATCTCCGTGGCAGCTCAGCGGTTGTTGATGGAATTTGGCACAGACGTAGAACATAGTCTGGGGGAATACACAGGCATAGTTTTTTTAATACCGCGGGCGACAGCTAGTAATTAAAATTGAAAAAAAATCGAAGTAAAGATTTTATTACTTTTAAAATAAAATAGTAACAAGTACATATTATTCTTTTATCTACTACTAATAATCAGTTGCTTTATAGTCTGTTGTTTCTTCGACAGTTGTAAATCGTAGTGCACTGTCGCGGCTTACTGTGATATAGAGTTGTTTGTGTAACTGCGAGCAAGAGTGCAGCATGTTGCCAACTCAGTCTGCGGCTTGCATCAACATAAATTATAACTTTAACGTAATACCTAATCTTGAAATAGTAAATAATCTTGATGTTATTAATATCATTTTATTTAAGTTATTAATCTTTGTTATGTGCCTTCATATAAGAAAACTATGAGTTGCTTCTGACGTGTATCAAGCTAGCTGGTATGCTGAAGGGAAAGTAACATATAATAATATTTGTTAATCTTACTAATATTATAAATGCGAATATTTTGATGGATTGATGGACGCTTCTTTGAAGGTATCTTTAAAATGGCTGCATAGATCTCGCTGAAATTTGGCATAGATGTAAAACAGTTTGGAAGAATACATAATAGCTAATTAAGTTTTTTTAAATCCCGCGTTGACGGAGTTACGAACGACAGCTAGTTATGAATCAACATTGAAAACGCAAATTATTCTAGTTTGTTCTTAATTTACTTTTGGTGAAACACGAAAATCGTGCTCACAATAAATTTAATTTTAAAAGATAAATCTTGGTAATAACATGTTATAAAAGGTTAAAAGCGTATAAAGGATTTAAAGCGACAGAATAGACTCATTATTATGCTATTATTATTCTCATACGGTGCAAATTTATTACATTAGCGACAGAATTTCAAATTGCCCAGCCCTTATCTCATAAGCGGCCGTCATCTTCGTTATGGAGAGATTATGATGCCAGCAAATAGATGGAGTAGCTACTAGTAGTTTCACTCTCGAAATCTGTTGTTTTTAAAACGTGGTTTACGAGATGTCCACTAGGTTAGATTTTTCTCTAATACTTCGTTGAATTTTTTTGCTTATTTTAAACAAACGGATATATCAGATTAAATTAAATTAACTTTGTAAAGACTTTATTAATATTAATTATATGTATTATAAGTAACGTTTTTTTACTATTTTGTATTGTCTAATGAAACTCCTAGAACGGGTCGATATTTTCCGCGTACTACTTTTCTGTGTCACGATGTAAATTGTAAAAATGTTTTCCTTCTTTTGTAATTAATTCCATTGTAATGGACAAATAATTTTATCCACTTTTTATTTGTGAACAAATTCTGGCTTCACTGAAACCTTAGCATTACAACTTGTGCGGTAGAACGCAGAAAATTATTACATAAAATTTTACTAATCTTGTTTATTCGAGTAACATTGTAAGTAAATTGATAACTGTTGTAGAAATTTCCTGCCTCGCACAGCAGCGTTGTGGAATGGTCTGTCATCGGCGGTATTTCCAAACCGCTACGACTTAGGGTCCTTCAAGAAGCGAGCGTATCGCCCTCTCAAAGGCCGGCAACGCATCTGCGGTTCCTCTGGTATTGCTGATGTCCATGGGCGTCATTGAACACCTCGGTGTTCCCGCTGCTCGTTTGCCCCCTTCTGTTATAAAAAAAAATGATTTTTTAATTAGACTTATTTTAATGAAATTATAAAATCGTTTTTCCCTACATTTTAACCCTTTTTCACCACATGCCACAGTGTAATTACTGAAATCAACTAAATTAATTTGATTTTAGCGTATGTAATAAAATATGATATAAATGAAAATCTCATAGAAGTCGAATGAAAACAATATAAGAGAAACCACAAAAATATAGGCGTGATTTTAAAATATTTGTGTAACAAAAGCCATTTATATCTCCCGAGGCCAGAAATAATGTACCCTTGAAACGTAAATCTTCTAAACTTTAGTACTCTTCACGATTCTGTAGACAGTTGCTTGCGGAGATAAATTTGTTTTAGAAATTTTGTTGGCGAAGAATATAACCAGAGCGGGAAACAATGTTTTTGTTTTAATATTTCGATATTTTGATTCCACTTTTGAAGTACGCACAATCTGACTGTATTTTTATACTATTCAAACTTTCGTGAGACATCATACTAAACTGATATATAAACACGTATATACGTGAGTGTTTAGCCCTGTTTATATATCAGTTTTGTATTTTTATATATTTTGTTACATAACAGTTTGTATGTTTTGCATGTTTGTAAATTTAAACAAATGAATTTTCCGACTTATGAGTTAACTAAAATAATTAAATAGCTGTCGACCACAACTCTGTCGGTGCGGAATTAAAATAGCGTAATTAGTAGCCTATCCGTGTTAACCATGTTCCATACTTGTTCCAAATTTCATCATGATTCAAGTCGTTCTGCAGATACCTTCAAACAAACATCCATCCATCCAAACATTCACATTTATAATGTTAGTAAGATTTTGCAGTAGGTACGTATAAGGAAATTTATATAAGAATACGTTATTGTCTAATTTTCACTTAATTAAATCCACGATGAGCAATGGAGGCGAAATTATCGTCTCATCTTAAGCTCACCGGCTGCCTCTACCCGACGATAAAGTTTACGTCTTCTGATGTTCGCGTTTAATGTTCCTAAAGCACTTTGTACACGACAATATCTTTCAAGTATTTCCTATGTAATATGCTTTTATAATCTAATTTAATAAATAAATAAATAAATTAATTAATTAATTATTTAACAGAAGCAGAAGCAGAAGCAGAAGCAGAAGCAGAAGCAGAAGCAGAAGCAGAAGCAGAAGCAGAAGCAGAAGCAGAAGCAGAAGCAGAAGCAGAAGCAGAAGCAGAAGCAGAAGCAGAAGCAGAAGCA
>NW_013530969.1:4069710-4070993 GCF_000836235.2 Papilio xuthus
GGAGAAGAAGAATGGAGAAGAAGATGGAGAAGAAGATGGAGAAGAAGATGGAGAAGAAGATGGAGAAGAAGATGGAGAAGAAGATGGAGAAGAAGAATGGAGAAGAATGAAGGGGAAGAAGAAGAATGAAGGAGAAGAAGAAGAAGAATGGAGAAGAAGAAGAAGAATGGAGAAGAAGAAGAAGAATGGCGAAGAAGAAGAAGAATGGCGAAGAAGAAGAAGAATGGCGAAGAAGAAGAAGAATGGCGAAGAAGAAGAAGAATGAATGAAGAAGAAGAATGAATGAAGAAGAATGAATGAAGAAGAATGAATGAAGAAGAATGAATGAAGAAGAATGAATGAAGAAGAATGAATGAAGAAGAATGAAGAATGAAGAATGAATGAAGAATGAAGCAGAATGAAGAATGAAGAAGAATGAAGAATGAAGAATGAAGAATGAAGAATGAAGAATGAAGAATGAAGAATGAAGAATGAAGAATGAAGAATGAAGAATGAAGAATGAAGAATGAAGAATGAAGAATGAAGAATGAAGAATGAAGAAGAATGATGAAGAAGAATGAAGAATGAAGAAGAATGAATGAAGAAGAATGAATGAAGAAGAATGAATGAAGAAGAATGAATGAAGAAGAATGAAGAAGAATGAATGAAGAAGAATGAATGAAGAAGAATGAAGAAGAATGAAGAAGCATGAAGAAGAATGAAGAAGAATGAAGAAGAATGAAGAAGAATGAAGAAGAATGAAGAAGAATGAAGAATGAAGAAGAATGAAGAAGAATGAAGAATGAAGAAGAATGAAGAATGAAGAAGAATGAAGAATGAAGAAGAATGAAGAATGAAGAAGAATGAAGAATGAAGAAGAATGAAGAAGAATGAAGAATGAAGAAGAATGAAGAAGAATGAAGAATGAAGAAGAATGAAGAATGAAGAAGAATGAAGAATGAAGAAGAATGAAGAAGAATGAAGAAGAATGAAGAAGAATGAAGAATGAAGAATGAAGAAGAATGAAGAAGAATGAAGAAGAATGAATGAAGAAGAATGAAGAAGAAGAATGAAGAAGAAGAATGAAGAAGAAGAATGAAGAAGAAGAATGAAGAAGAAGAATGAAGAAGATGAAGAAGATGAAGAAGATGAAGAAGATGAAGAAGATGAAGAAGATGAAGAAGATGAAGAAGATGGAGAAGAAGAATGGAGAAGAAGATGGAGAAGAAGATGGAGAAGAAGATGGAGAAGAAGAATGGAGAAGAAGATGAAGAAGAAGAAGAAGAAGAAGAAGAAGAAGAAGA
>NW_013530969.1:4071218-4120274 GCF_000836235.2 Papilio xuthus
AGAAGATGGAGAAGAAGAATGGAGAAGAAGAATGGAGAAGAAGATGGAGAAGAAGAATGGAGAAGAAGATGGAGAAGAAGAATGGAGAAGAATGGAGAAGAATGGAGAAGAATGGAGAAGAATGAAGAAGAATGAAGAAGAATGAAGAAGAATGGAGAAGAAGAAGAAGAATGGAGAAGAAGAAGAAGAATGGCGAAGAAGAAGAAGAATGAATGAAGAAGAAGAATGAATGAAGAAGAATGAATGAAGAAGAATGAATGAAGAAGAATGAATGAAGAAGAATGAATGAAGAAGAATGAATGAAGAAGAATGAATGAAGAAGAATGAATGAAGAAGAATGAATGAAGAATAATGAATGAAGAAGAATGAATGAAGAAGAATGAAGAATGAATGAAGAATGAAGCAGAATGAAGAATGAAGAATGAAGAAGAATGAAGAATGAAGAATGAAGAATGAAGAATGAAGAATGAAGAATGAAGAATGAAGAAGAATGATGAAGAAGAATGAAGAATGAAGAAGAATGAAGAATGAAGAAGAATGAAGAAGAATGAATGAAGAAGAATGAATGAAGAAGAATGAAGATGAAGAAGAATGAAGAAGAATGAAGAATGAAGAAGAATGAAGAATGAAGAAGAATGAAGAATGAAGAAGAATGAAGAATGAAGAAGAATGAAGAATGAAGAAGAATGAAGAAGAATGAAGAAGAATGAAGAATGAAGAATGAAGAAGAATGAAGAAGAATGAAGAAGAATGAAGAAGAATGAATGAAGAAGAATGAAGAAGAAGAATGAAGAAGAAGAATGAAGAAGAAGAATGAAGGAGAAGAATGAAGAAGAAGAATGAAGAAGAAGAATGAAGAAGAAGAATGAAGAAGAAGAAGGAAGAAGAAGAAGGAAGAAGAAGAAGGAAGAAGAAGAATGAAGAAGAAGAATGAAGAAGAAGAATGAAGAAGAAGAAGGAAGAAGAAGAAGAAGAAGAAGAATGGAGAAGAATGGAGAAGAATGGAGAAGAATGGAGAAGAATGGAGAAGAATGGAGAAGAACGGAGAAGAATGGAGAAGAACGGAGAAGAATGGAGAAGAACGGAGAAGAATGGAGAAGAACGGAGAAGAATGGAGAAGAACGGAGAAGAATGGAGAAGAACGGAGAAGAACGGAGAAGAACGGAGAAGAATGGAGAAGAATGGAGAAGAATGGAGAAGAAGAAGAAGAATGGAGAAGAAGAAGAAGAATGGAGAAGAAGAAGAAGAAGAAGAATGGAGAAGAAGAATGGAGAAGAAGAAGAAGAATGGAGAAGAAGAAGAAGAATGGAGAAGAAGAATGGAGAAGAAGAATGGAGAAGAAGAAGAAGAAGAAGAATGGAGAAGAAGAAGAAGAATGGAGAAGAATTTAATTCATTTTCATTTTTAATTTCCTTTTATCAACTAATTTTATTAATGGTCGAAATAACATGTAGTATATGTTAGTCTCCCCTAGCTAGCCCTCGTTAGTCGCTCCAAGGGCGGTTAATTTAGATCCAGGGTTTAATTTAAATTGACGGGTGTCGTAGATGGAATTTACTAAGTTAACAATCTGTTAATTGATACTAGGGAATGGATTGTATGGGTTAAGTATTAATTTAATGGTTTTATACTTCGTTACAATCATCTTAGTTGGTAATTTCATAGACATTTTTATTTGAGTTTAATTTTAATGTTACATTACTATTTTATAACCTACTAGCTGTCGCCCACGAATCCGTCCGCATGGATATATAAAAAAAAATAATTAGTGTAGCCTATGTGTTCTATCAGATTATGTACTATACGTATGCCAAAAATAATCGAGATCCGTTCAGCCGTTCTAGAGATATAATCAAACACCCATCCATCCATCCACATCACATCCATCTAAACATTCGCATTTATAATATTAATAAGTTAAATAAAAAGCGGCTTTTCAAGGCATAAATTCGAATATGTATAAAAGTTGACATATTTCTACTACTAACTATTATTACACTATTTGAAAATTTTACAGCAAGTGAGGAAAAAAATCATGTTATTGATTGTAAGGATTGAGTTTTATATGATTAATTTGCATTTATTTATTTATCCTATCCTTAATATAGTACATTTCATATATAAAATAATTACTAAAATAAGTTTTTTTACATTTTTTTGTCTTATCAAATTCATTTGTAATTGTGACACGTAAAGCCGTTCAATAGAATCATTCCGTTAAATCCGTCTCGTTAGTAAAAAAAAAAATACAAACCAACATGTTTGTTCAAAACTAACAAAATTAGACATTCTTTTCATGTTTAACGTAGACATAACATATGTAAGTTATTTTTCTATTTACGAATCGAATTTCAAAGAGTACAAATTGTATACAGTTACTTGTATAAACAGTCAAGTCCCTACAAGTGAAAATCTTTTGACACAGCGACGACAAATATTTTCTGTAATAACGATCAAACGGATTTTACGGGTCGTTTGTTGTAGGGACGAAATCATCTGCCCGTGTATTATTATAACGATAATTTGATTTGCCTTTGGATTTAATGATATAGTATATTTTATGTATGTACTTTTAAAAACACACGTATAACCATGAACGTTTTTTACTTACGACCCTTTCTACTGTATTTTACCCGACTTCCAACAGATTGAGGTTATCAATTCTACTGTATATTTTACTAAATAATTAAAGAGTTAAAATACATATTGTGTCCACAAAATGCATATATTTCATGTACGCTTTAAATCCACATACCTTGTCATGAAAGAGATTTAAAAAGCAAAAGGATACGCGTACTATAGTGGTAGGTATCTTAATAAAAACAGAATACTTATTTGTGTTTAAAAAATGATGTATAAATTTAATAATTCACGATTTTAAAATACGTATTGCAACTGAAAAAAGAGCTAACTTCGAAATTCAAAAATAGAACTAAAGAATTTAAACTTTTTGTCTAGAGTCTGCTGGGAATTCATAAGCCACTATTAAACAACAGTGGCTAAGTGAAGAGAACTTTTAATAGCAAAGTTCTAAGTGTCTATTATGGTACTGCAAGCTGCAACTTAAGAAATATCTTCCAACAAACTTTATTCCACAAGTCAGTCGTGGAATGGCGAACTATATTAGGTGACTGCAACAAACTCCTCCTTTGGGACGCAAGTGTTGTTTTGATAACATACATAGATTTAAGTTCATTTGAAAATCATTCAATCGATCTAGAAATAGCCTCTGTGTTCTTCCAGATTATGTTCTACATCTATGCCAATTTTCAGCGAGATCCATACCTTCAAACATCCATCCATGTCTACATTCGCATTTATGATATAAATATTAAGAAGTAAGATTTACATTTAAGAGCGTTAATACTTTTAAAAAAATCGTTTATTTAGGCAACAAAAAAATACTTTTAAAAGATAACAAATAACATCAATCAGTCATCTTGATAGTCACAATTTGATATTTTTTTACATTTTTTGTTTTTTTTTTGTATTAAATCGAAGTTGTTCTGTTAATTCCATTAGGCATTAATTAGGCCTTATGGAATTAAAGAATTAGTTATAGCTCCCATATATATTTGTGGTCCTTAAAAATTGTGTAAAATAAATTTATTTCGTTCGTTATTATTCGTAGCAAATAAAATTGGTGATAGCGTAAGTCTAGCGTTTGTATACAGTGTATCCGTTCAATTGTTTCATTGAAACAAACACCAAGTTTAATTTCCTGCTAACTTCGAATCGAACTGGCTGTTTTGAAACTTTCAACGCATTTTTGCAACAATGTTTTCTAGAGAAAAAAATAGTTTTTATTTTAAATAAAGAGCCACGTATGCTTTACTTTTGTGACTATATTATAGAAATTGTTTTCATTTAAAACGGACTAAATCAAGACGAAGATACGGTCTCAAGAATTAAAAAAAACTATAATTAAACATCCTGTATATTTTTTTCCAATGAAGGTGAAAATTTATAAATTGTAATTAAATTTTATAAATATTTCACAAAGGAGTTTGTACTTTTGAGTTATTTTTTAGAATAAAACTGTAAAAGAATTATTAGCGTAGCTTTTTTACTCTAATTGCGTGTTCGCCTAGGGGTTGCGAAAAATTATTTTTCTTGAAAAAATATTCTTATAAATACACATCTGAGTTAAATATTGAGTAAATTTTTTGTTAAAAAATTGAGAGATAATGATTGTTAGCATTAAATGCCTAAGAAACTTTGTATAAAATGTACACAATTGAAACTTATATAACTCGGTGTGTATTTATCATGCATACATGTGTATTGTGAACGTAAATATTTAACTTCACAAAAAAAAATCCACACAAAACCTCAAATATTAAACCTAGATAAAGTAAAAAATATAGGTAAAGAAACGTCGTCTGAATGAAAAATGAATTTGTATTCCAAAGGCTATACAGTTAAGACGAAAAAAAAGAAACACAAATAAATGAATTTAACAATCATTTTTCTAAACAATACACTATAATCAACTATAAACAGGCAAATGATTTAAAATAGAATTAAGTTTGACTAATGGTATGATGCTATAGGAAAGATAACGAATCGATTTATACTTAACAGTTTAAAATAAAGCCATCAGTTAACACTTGAATATTCGAAAATAAGCCAATCCCATTCGAATTTACGCCCTTTTGAAACCTAAACTTTCCCTAGATTCCGAACTTTGACTAAGGGAGGTATTATCAAAATCTTTGTACCCTATTGGTACTAAAAAAATTTCAATTGATTTAAAAACATGAAGTTACAAACTCAATGGAAAACGAAAATGTTGATAGCGTATAGAATAAACGTTTTCAGTTTGAAAACACAACTAGCGAAGCCCTCAAAACATCTATTCAATGTGAAATTGTGTTCCAGTTGGAAAGCCAGCAAAGATGTCGTTTTATTTTAACTATACAATACCGTTTCGGTTTCATCGGACCGCTATTGAGTACTCTGATGACGTTTCCTATCGGATATTGAATTTACGTTGACAATTTTAACTTGAAGTTTTTGTGCATTGATTTATATATCTATTTCAGTGGTTCCCAAACTTATTTTGTCAACTGCCCACTTTGTGAATAAATATTTTTTAGCGCCCCCATATTTTCACATATTTAAAAACCACTATAACTTCAAATTAAGTTAATTAATTATTGTGACCTATATATGCATATTAACCGAGAATTCTAAACGAAACTTTTATTATAACCCGCAACTTGAGACCTGTAGCGCCCACAAGGGGGCGTTATCGCCCACTTTGGGAAAGACTGACATATCTAGTTATGTAAAAGAAAACGAATAAGTCTACAACGGACTTATTGTGGATTTTTGAGATCAAAATCCACATTTAAAATTTATTGTTATATGTTTTGTCAAACATAATAGGGATAGCGAAGTTTTATACAAAGATTTTGGTCTCAGAAACCAACGGTACCTCGAACCTCACAATAATGTGACCATTATTCTATACATAAATTCAATAAAATGTACGATTACCACCGTATTTATTATATTGTTAAGACAGAACAAAGACTATAATTTCTATTAGACCATTACGTCTTCCTGTTTGTGGTTTTAAGAAGGAAAACAACAGAACATTGTCAAAGGTAAGTAACCCGTTTAAAACTATAAGCACTTTTTACGAGAATTACAGTATGTTTGAAATTTTCTCTAGCTCATAAATTGATATAAAGCACTCTTTTGCCAAAGTTTTTCAGTCAGTCTTTGTATGTTAAAGTAAAGCAATAAAATAAATCCAAATCTATATATATAAAAGAAAGTCGTGTTAGTTACACTACTTATAACTCAAGAACGGCTTTACCGATATGGCTGTAAATTGGTGACGACAACACAGGATTTTTTTTAAATTTAGGCCTTGAAGAGCTTTAGATGGATGTGATGTGGATGGATGGATGGGTGTTTGAAGATATCTCTAGACCGGCTGAACGATCTCCATTAAATTTCGCATACGTATAGAACATAGTCTGACGTATACGTATGACCTATGTTACACTAATTAAGTTTTTTTTATATATCCACGCGGACGTAGTCGCGGGCGACAGCTAGTTGATATATAAAATTGATTGAGAATATAAATATATTAATTGTAAACGACAATTATGATAATGGAAAAGGGTCGTGATTACGAACAAACAATTTCCATATTTAGATGGTAATGAAGTGGACAGTAAATGCATCAGGAAAATATCGTTAAGAATTTTAAATTTTTGAGGTTACAAAAAAGAAACAACTACCTTATTTAACGTCTCAGGAATATATATATTTTTTTTATATCATAGGGTGGCAAACGAGCGAGCGACCACCTAAAATCGCTGAAGTAGGGAAGTGACCGTTGCCCATAGACATACGAAATTGCATATGCGTTGTCTACCTTTAATCGACGGAGGAGAGGATGCACAGAAAGAAAATATTTTCCCTTTCCATGCATCATCTCATCCGGAAAGTCCACTTCCACTTCCCATCCTTTCCTTATGAGAAAAGGGTGGAAAGGGAAAGAGGACTAAATTAGGCCTCCGGGACGCACACTCATCAGACAAAACGCGGAATTGCTTCCACTTCACTTCTGTTTTCTGTGTGGTGGTGGTATTTCACCGGACGAACCCGGCCAATTCGTGCGAAGATGTTAAAGCGGGTTCTACCACTCTTAAACTCATATTCATGACGTTTGGTTATGTTGTTCTATAAAATGTCGATCACAGCTTTAAAAATACTAATTTTCATATTCGTAAAGCTTTTTGATTTTAACATTACATTTAATCTGATATACAAGCTTATAGAGTGTGACAAGGCCGAGAACATGTAAGGTCGTTAACAAAGTCTATACGTGAAACCCTTATCAAACCCTTCACGGTACATAATATAAAACAAGTAGTTAATTCTTAATCATTATTTTAGTTGTCGCTACATTTAGTTTTCACAATGTATTTACGATTTTTTTATATTAGTAGTACATAAACAAAATTTTTTTTTTAAATATTAGCATATTTTTTGTAAATTTACTAATATTTCTTTTACCATTTCAACTAAGCTGTATGCTTGTGCAAGGTATGGTTTACAACAATAATCGAATGGCGGGATTCGAACCCCCGACCTCGTGATCGAAAATCCGTATCCTTAACCATTAGGCTATTGACGCTTATATTAACATAATAGATTTGTAGTATAAAAACATATTTGTTAAAATTGAATAAAATAATTTTAATATTGAATGATGTGATTTCAATGGTTAACTTTAATTTTTCTTTTTTAATTTTTCAACTTATTGACAAATTGATCGTAACCATTGCTTGTATCTAGATGTATTTGATATTAATGCACAAACATAAGACATTATTTTGCAAGTACGATTGTGCATTGAATTTATTTTAACAACAATATTTCACTCGCTGCGCTCAAAGTTTCCAGTTAACTTGCAACTTTAATAGGTGAGAAATATCTTTTGCACAACTTTGTTACATTCTATTCTACGACAATAGTCGAATGATGAACTCGAACTCTAGAACATATGATTGTATCGTACCCTGAATCATCAGGTAATTGGCACTTAACTCTCTTATTCTGACTCTACTTTGAGTAAGATTAGAAGCATTTTTTTCTCATGAAAACCTTGTAACGTAGACTATTCCAAGTGTTAGTTCTAATAGTATAGAAAAATATAGGTAGTTAAAAACAAATTAAACTTGAAAATAAGCATAAATAGGCTGAATAAAGTCTATAAACTTTCAGGAGTTTGTAAAACACACTTTGTATTCATCAATGTTCGAAATGTTTACTAACGACTTTCCAACTTTTGGCTTCAATTCAAATTTCAATACGAATAAAACTATTCGAACTCTGATGCGACGGACTTCTGTTTCATTTATAATGGCTTTTTTATCTGTTACGATGACTTAGTTTTTCTTAGATTTTTTTACCAAAAAATTTTGGTATATTTTTAAAATTGCATAAAAATAATAAAACATTGTAAATCATTCCTACGTAGTTGTAGTTTAGTTTTTTGCAAGTCCACGATTAATGCGGCTGTTATACTTTGTTCATCATATCATTAAAAATATCTTCCATATTGATTTACCAACCTTTTTCTTCACCATCTTATACATCACATATCTTACTAATATTATAAATGTTTGTTAGAAGGTATCTACAGAACGGCTGCATGGATCTCACGAAAATTTGGCATAGATATAGAACATACTCTGGAAGAACACATATGCAATTTTTTATAATTCCGCACGGAAGGAGTTGCAAACGACATCTAGTTCATGATAAAATTAAATAATATAATATTGTTGAACGAGCATCAGTGGTCATAAAACGGCGGACGCGCGGCGCTTACGTGATAAGGGCAGGGTGATTTGACAAGCCCCACATAAAATATCAACGACCTATGCACCCTAATGGCGTCCTAATGTGATGTGCCCTATTTGTTACCTGAAATAACCTTAACCATTTTCACAAACATTAAAAAGTTTTTGAGGTAAAAGAATAACGTACATATTTATCCTATTCTATCCATATTTAATTAAATTGAGATGACTTACGTACACCAGAGAGATCGCAGATAAGTTTAAAATGATGTAAATATGTAGTTTAAAATAAATAAACTTTTGAGACAGCAAATAATGTAAAAGTCAATAATGCAACAAGAAATTTAATTATTGTAAAATATGAAAATTTTACATAACTTCAAACAATATATAACGATTAAAGGTAGTCAACGCATCTGCGGATGGCTATGGGCAGCGGTCTCTTCGCAATTTCGGTAAATTCGGGTAGCCGCTTGATCATTTGCCAACTTATAATATTATATAAAAAACAAGTCTTGTCGATAGATAAATCAATAAAAAATATTAGTCTATCCTATTCAATACAAATGTATCGGAATTATATTTGTTGTGCCCGGGAGACCGCCGCGCCGTGGACGAAGACGGCACGCGAAGAAAATAACCGTGAAATTGGCGCGAACTGACGCGATGAATTCAATTTCGACTCTCAGGAAAATTTAATCTGCTTATAAGAAAGCTCGGTTATTTGTTTTTGATGAAAATCCACAAATTTACAAACAAATATTCAGCAAGACATAATAATGGTTAACTTCTTTCTTTACAAAACTTTATTTCTGTATAAGTGACGTATAACGAATATCAAAAGCTTAATTTTAATTTTTATATTCATTATTGAATTATTATAATTTTTTTTATTGTACCTTGAAATTCAACTATATTCAAAAGTCTGGTTAAGTCGTGTTAGTTACACTATTTATAACTCAAGAACGGCTTTTCCGATATGGTTAAAAATTGGTGAGGAAGTAGCTTAGAGCCAGGAGACGGACATAGGATACTATTTATTCTTTTTTTTCGAATTTATGCCTTGAAGAGCTGCTTTTTATTTAACTTATTTGTATATTTTTTTTTATATATCCACGCGGATGGAGTCGCGGGCGACAGCTAGTATGGTATAAAATAAACTGCACATAAATCTTACTAACCTTACTTCTTACTTTTATTAATATAAATGATTGGATGGATGGATGTTTCTTTGGTATCATTAAAAAGGCTGCATTGATCTCTTTGAAATTTGGCATAGATGTGGAACATAGTCTGTAAGAACACAAAGGCCATTTAAATTTTATTTTAACTATAGCTATATACAATAAGTATAATGCACTTAATAGTTCAATCGCTCTATTCGAATGCTTATTTATAAAGGACTATAAATTGCCGATGTCTGGCGCCATAACTAATTTTCAATTGAGCGTAAATTACGATTCAACGACCATTCAAAAAGTACCATTTATGATTAAACTGAATTACTGAACGACTACACTTTTATTCAGTCGTATTAAATCTTACTCCTTACTAATATTATAAGTGCGAATGTTTGGATGGATGGATGGATGTTTGTTTCAAGGTATCTCATGAAATTTGGCATAGACGTAGAACAGAGTCTGGAAGAACACATAGGCTTATTAAGTTAATTTATTTTATATTATTGTTAACTAACTAAATTAATTTTATAATTCCGAGCGGATAAACTCGCGAGTGATAGCTAATATCGTCATAAAATGTAAGATTTGAATCTGGATTTAAGATCTAGAATCTAGATTGACATAAATCTTGTTACATGTAAACTCTTTAATATTCCCATACAATATGATTATCAAAGCTTTAATCGTTTTATTATTTATTGTTTTAACCGATTTTAGTTATTTTCTATCACAAAGACTGGCTTACGTTAAGGAAATGGCTTATTTTAGAAATACAATGCTTTGTTATATCCAAGTTGTATATTCATAAGGGCGTAGCAACATGAACATTATAACATCATTCTATTGTGGCTGTATTACACTACATTTTTAAATACTTGTATGTAAACATAAAAGCTTTGCGCGTACGTATTTTTAAATTCACTTGCGTTTATGCTTCGCTTTGTACTACTTTGTTAATAATGCTGGCAAAAGAAAACAAAGATATAAATCCGCTTGAACGTGAGATTGCCTGACATTTTTTTAAAGGCGCGTTCAAAGTAAATTTTTAGGTTATATTTATTAGGTTAGCGTCTTAAGCTCTTAAAAGCTATTTAAGAAGAGACAATGTTAGAAACAGAGGCACGTGCCTTGTATAGCTTAGGGTAAAAAACTTTACTGTTTAATCTGTAACAATTTATCATGTTGTGATAGCAGTAAAAGCCATTAGTATCGTGTACACTGGCAACCCTTTTCAACGTCAAAGCATCATTTTACCGCAAACAAGCCGCTGAAACAAAAGTACTTTAAATTTAAGCAATGAAAATAAAGTACATAAAATTATAATTTAATAAATCGTGAGAAAACAAATATATAAAGTATTGTTATCTCTTTCAATATTTAAAAAATTAAGGTAATTTTTGTAATATTGTAAAGAGGGCTTCTCTTAATCTGGCAACACTGAGCATGATTTGTAGCCTTCGCTCTTATAATATGCTTAGCATTGCCCAATAGATATATGTAGCATTTTATCATCATCAGCTAACTTCCTTCTTCTTTCACTACTTTGCCACTGAGGGGCTCGCAGCCCATCCTAATTCAGGGGTGACAAGGCCATAGTCAACAACTCGTTGGTTGACTTCACACATTTGAACTTTTGTTTTGATGTACCATTTTACAACAATAACAATTATATTTTTCTACATATGTTAACGCCTCTGTTAAATATATGAAAGATTATTTTCGAGACAAACGAACAGCGGGAACGCCGAGGTGTTAAAGGACGCCCACGGACATAAGCAATACCACAGAAACAACAGATGCTTTGCCGGCTTTTGATATGGTGATACGCTCGCTTCTTGAAGGAACCTAAGTCGTAGCGGTTTGGGAATACCGCCGAGGACAGACCGTAACAATACAACGTTGCTGTGCGAGGCAGGAAGTTACGCGCAAACCGCACGGTTGTGGATTGAGACATCGAGAAAAATGGAAATGAATAGGCGGATGACTGGATGTTACGGAAACGCTTATAAACATGTAATCCATTCTTTGATATATTGTTCCAATATTACTTTATCAGCAGTACGTATTTCCTACGTTTGATATAGGTAAAATAAGGAAATAAAAATATGAAGCGAGACATTTTATTGATGTGTCAAATACGTGACTTGTTTTACGAGTCATGAACTTCCTTTCAGCAAGATTGTTTCCGTTCGAGATATTATTTGAATAAGTAATATTTGAATACGAATTAAAAAAACAAATGAGCAACTAACTATATTTTATAGTACGACTAGTTATCGCCCGCGACTCCATCGGCGCGGAATTAAAAAAAAAGCGTAACAAACAGCCTATGTGTTTTCCAGACTATGTTCTACATATATGCCAAATTTTAGCGACATCCGTTTTGGAGATACCTTCAAACAAACATCCATCCATCCAACCATCTAAGCATTTATTTATATTATTAGTAAGATGACATATTTTTTGGTATTTTATACTTTCGGAACTTTCTTTAAAAAATGAAGCCACATTTTTCAAGTAAGAAAAAACTCATAGTTCTCTTTGGAGCAAGAAAAATTGAAATTGAAAAAAATATTAAAGCGATTCAGTTTTTTTACATTGCTGTAAGAATCCAGTGAAACTGAAATCTTATTGGATTTCCGCACTTCGCTCCGGCACCTTCCGGACAGAATTTATAATTTAAGCAGACTACGGCACTGCGATATTTTCTTTGAACAAGAAATTTCATTGAACGTGTAACAAATTTAAATTTAAAATAAGAATATTATTTTCAATCGTAATATTTTTTATCAAAAAAGGATGGATGAATGAGCATCGGTGTTCAGAGGTTAAGCACTTGTAATCTGCATCCTTGGTTCGAATCCCGCCATGTACCAATATGATTTTTGATTTTCGATAGACATATGTACATTTATCTCAAGTTTCTTACGATGAAGGAAAACATTGTGATTCAATCTGGACATATCAGCAAAAAAATAAAAAAAAGATATGTGTATATTCCCTGTCACGTTCTGTCTCCCGAAATGGCGAAAATTTGGATTGAGGAGATTCGTTTGGCCACGCCAAACATAAGTCTGTGGTCTCTGCCTACCCCTCTAGGTTACAGGTCTGAGTTGTGTTTGTTTTAAAAGATGGAGGAAGAATCATTTTAAGATTTTATTCTTATTAATTTTATTAAAACTATCTGAGGTATTATAGGTAAATAAAACATCTTTATATCTCAATATTTGGTCTTTATAATAAAATTCTATACAAAAAAATAGTCAAATAATATACAATTTATTTTATCTTATATATATTTTATCATTGATTTTATATCACATATGGCTTTAAGAAATTGTCTTTTGTATGTGTTCTATGGGATTCTATAAAAATTTAAAATGACTATATGAAGGTTACCTAATTATTTAACCTCTTTTGTTTCTATAAAAGGGTCAATTTTAATTATGTTAGTAATATGTTCTTATTTACATGAATATTTACAAATATATAGCTATATAAAAATATGAAACATATATGTTGTAAAGCATTTACATTTCAAATACTTATGTAAATAAAAGTAAACACTTTTACAATATAATATAAACAAAGTTAAATAAAATGTACTTAAAATTACAGTATGGCCATAAATTATGAAAATTGATGGACTGGGATTTACCCTAAGTTCTTGATATTTACAAAATATTAGTTGCGAAAAGCGGGCACGTTTTTTCATATTAAACTGTAAACTAAGTAATTTAAAGCTTGTGGTAAAAGATTGCTGTTAAATTTTCAAGGTCGCAATCGACTCGGAAAGTTTCTAAAAAGAAACTTCATAAAATACCTAAATTGCTTATTGGGATTTTGTTTACGCGGTAACTCGACCATAGAGATTTGGTAAGATTCCTCCTTTTAATATTTATGAAAATAACTGGATGTAAAACCTATCGTCAATATGAGTAAACCTATATATGTACATCTATAATAAAACGGCTATTTTTTTTTAATAAAGCTCTTAGACCGAGGTTGTTCGAGAAATGCTTTCAACGTCTTGTTCGCGTGAAAACATGGGCGTACTCTTGATAAAACAAGGTCTATTCCGAGTGCTATTATTGTCCCTTTTTACTTTTATTGCCGCCGCTCACAATCTTCAAGAGCCGCACAGCTGGAGCTTCGAATGCTAGTGATATGGCGAATGATGCTAGAAACGCCATCACAGCATATCCAGCGTAGATTGTTAACTGGAAATCATAAAGATATTGTTAATAATCACTTAGAAGTGGTGGAAGAGGTGACATAAGACATATAATTATTAGGGACCGTCGCCAGCCTTCGTCCGAACGGTAATAAAAAAAACTTAATTAGTAGCCTATGCCTTCTTCCAGACTATGTTCTACATTTGTACCAAATTTCAGCGAATTCTATTCAGTCGTTCTTGAGAGGAGGAAAATGAGGTTCATTTAAGGCAATAGTTTAAAAAACTTGGTCATGTGGTACAAGTAGTCCTCCCGTCAATTTACAACTGATATTTAAACTCCTATAATCAACTAAGGTTCTTTCTACTTGTTACTTACAACTATAGAGTTCTGTAGATGTAGAGGTCCGTCCATGAGGAACGAGGTGTACATCATGATGGTGGGGTGTACAAGGTAGGCGCAATAGGTAAGTCGGCTGAGTGGCAGCGCTCCACGGTACGACAACGCGGAGTTCACCAGCCCGCCGTACCCGCAGCAGCACGCTACCGCAACCCATGCCAGCGCCACACCCCAACCTTGAACATGATAAAGAAGATTAAAACACATAAAGGAATGGGGCAATTTACTGCGTTAATGTTTCCACCTAATAATGACTTGAGTGCCTTCAACATAGTAAATAACGCTGTCTCAATTAAATCTTTAAGAGTATTCCGAAGACGCACGCAAGGACTTCTCAATTCAAAAATATATCTGAATGGATGTATCTTAATAATTTAATCCGGTTAAGATTTCAGTACGTGAGTTCTTTACCTGTATGTCCAATGCTGACGTAGAAAGCGGTCGGCCAAACTTCAAAGTAGCCGTCGACCATGCCAAAGATAAGGCTCGCCATAATGGCTAAGGCGCACGGCCAACCCACCGCTACTAGCCAATATGGCATCTTAACTTGGCATTTAGTTCTGTGCAAATACCATCCAACAACCATTCCTGTGTAAAAAAAATTGAAAATGCGATAAGAAGAAAATTAAGTATTATTTTTTACTAATTGACTTTTCAACAAAATTAGTGAATTCTTAAGTGGTTTTTAATGTTTTTGTTAATTTATTTTTTACAGCATACCTTTTACTAATATTGCAGGCTGGTGTATAAATAGGCCAATAATATGAAAAAGTATATAATCAAAGTCTGTAAGTAATTCATAACAATGTAAAAACTGAAGCCAATTCTAATAAAATGGTCTTTCACAACTTTATAAAAGGGATCGATTGAGGCAATAAAAGAGAATGTGATCGCTTCATGTGGTTATTTTATAGTCAATGAGAGCAGAACTTACCGATTAAATAGGGGCCTATTCTGGACCACGGCTTATCGTACAATGGATCAAACATTTCGAAGGGTTCCTGAATACGCGCTTTATATTGATACCATACTGATATGTAGATTGTCGTCGCCCAAGAACTCGCTAGCAACAATATAAGTGATATCATCGCAAATTTTATATGTCTGTTGAACAAAATTTGGGAAACCAATTAATTTCAGTAAGTTTAACTTCCAAAAAGTACATAAAATTATTTTTTTTATATCAAAAGGTCAAAGGAACGAGCGGCCACCTTAAATAGCTGAAATAGCGAAGAAACCGTTGCCCATAGACATACGCAATTGCATATACGTTGCCTACCTTAAATCGACGGAGGATAGGATGCACAGAAAGAAAATATTTTCCCTTCCTATGCATCCCCTCAGCCGGAAAGTCCATTTCCCATCCTTTCCTTATAAGAAAAAGGGTGGGAAGAGAAACAGGACTAAAATTAAGGCCTCCAGGACGCACACTCATCAGACGAAACGCGGAATTCCTTCCACTGGACGCCTGTCTTCTGTGTGGTCGTGGTATTTCACCGGGCGAACCGGGCCAATTCGTATGAATATATTAAAGTGGGCTCTACCACTGTTAAGTGTAACTGTAATGTAATGAAAACTGTAGAAAAATTAAATTTTGCTACTTACTTTACTGATATCAATAATAATATGATTCCAACAACATAGAACTGTGTGTCATTAGCCATGTACCACGACCACACCATGCACATCTCCCTTTGAGGGAACAAGTTGTTGATGTAGAGAAGATTCCGCCACCAGAATCGATCGCACGTAATATGGTCAAAGATAGCTGGCTCAAAGACTGTTCTGTCATGAGTATATCTTAACGCTATTTCATTCAGACCAATCACAAAAGCGTACGCTGGTGTTAACCTAACTATACGATACATCACTAGAACGAAAAATGATTTAATCATTTTGAATATTTCTCCCTTCGAGTATACACTATTCTTTGGCTGATCTAGCAAATCTTCACAGAAAGATTGTTGACTTATCACAGAAACTGAGAGAGCTGAATTTGTAAAACCATTTGTATTCTTGTTAGTATCGATGTTTGCTTTCTTTTTTTCCATTGCAATTCTTCTTGCGGCTGCTTTGTCTTCGCTTCTTAAGAAAAGAACTGTTACAAGCAAGCCACTGAAATAAAATGTTTATAAAATGATTCACATGTAGTAATATAAACACGTCTTTCATGGGATGAGTCTAGCTTAACCTAAATAATGAGGCCTTAATCAACCAACGTTAAACCAAGGTATAGATTGGTTGATTAGAAACATCTCTTCATACTATTTTCATTCAATTATTCAAACTTTCGTAAGACATTATAATAAACTACTCAGTGAGTGACGGGCCGCGTCCGTGAAAAAATACCCCAGTCAAAAGTCCCACTCACCCCGATGGGCTCGAAACTAGTTGGTGCCGCCACCGGACAAACATACGTGAGTGTTTAAGCCGTTTTATATAAGCTTATGTTTTCGTTCATTGTAACTTTTTATATGTGAATCTTACCTAATAAAGAAGAATGTATCAACACAATAGGATGCGTTGCCTACGGATTGGTATAAGAAGTTCCTCTCGGTGACGATCCTCATTGTCTTGTTGTCGGCGATGTACCACACGGTTAAATATGTGTGAACCATAATCACCCATATCACTGACATAAATCTGAAAACAATAAAAATTACACGTTTGATATTAAACAATGAAATTAGATTAACAAATAATGTGTAAGGTGATAAATTAAATGAAGGATTCAAGGTTACGTTTTACAATCATTATGATTTCTAAAAAAGTTTTACTCTTTAGGTCTTTTTCTTTATTATTAGAAATATTATAAAAAAATTCTTCTTAGTTTGAAAGTAAGAATAACATAATAGAATTTTCTATAAAATAGATAAACAGACTGACTATTTTATTCTCATCGAACTGATAATGAGTTTTTGTCGAGACGGTTTGAGAAACCGAATTCAATTTTATTATTAACTTTAATAGAAATTTCATTGATATGTAAACGACCGTAGATCTTGGGTAAAATGTAGAGGTTAATATAAAAAGGTTTGGTAGTTTTATCTAGATTGTAAGTCATATTACAGTAGAAAGAAATGTCGCGGGACTACAGTCAAATACATTGATCTTGCCAGATCCTTACCACACTCGACGAGCTACATACATAATTTCAGATAAGTTGAAGAGAGAACTAAATTATAAGCCATTATAATCAAAAAAGATGAAAGTATTCACGACCCTAAGATATGAGGTCCAGAGGATATAAATACATACCTCATTCCATGTAAGCAGGTAAGAGCACCATCATTAGGCTTTTGAGTGCTCAGAATTGCTCTGCCGTTCGATAGTATTGAAAATGATAACAATAATTCAGCCCAAACTCCTGGAACGGAACATTAAACGTTATTCGATCCATCAAAAACAATCTAAAGTAATTAAACTATCAGAATAACATCGTTTAGGTATCAACTCACCACATCTATCACGACGTAATTCTTTATTTTCATCATCTTCTATTTTTTCTTCGTCTTCTGACAAATTTGTTACTGGCTGCAAAAACTAGGATTCTATTAAATTATTACTACCATAGGATAAATAAAAATTTGCCATTTTCCCCGAGTGATTTTTAATTAAACAAAGAAGAATAAACCTTAAAAACTTTTTAAATTTTTTCTGCATTAAAGCTTTTATTGTTATTATGGAAATTAGACGAAAACTTAAGACACCAATAATATTTAATATTAAGATAAAACCATGAGTTTCTGAAACTAAAATCCTCGTTTAAAACATATTGTTATCACTGATCATCAAAGATAATGATCGAGATGACGACATATTTTAGACAGTTATTTTGGTCTCAGAAACCAACAGTAAGAAAGAGAAAAAAATGAATGTTTAAATGGGCACATAAACGAAAGTACCAACAGAAGGTTTATAGTTGTTGTTCTGACGAGCTTCAAGGTCACGTAACTCCGCGGCCTTTCTATACTTCCGCTCCAAGTAGCCTTCGTAGAAGGACGCCACCAACATCCACATCGCCACCACAATCATAACAGATCTAAAACATAAGATAAATTAATAAAAATAATTATATCAAATGTACAAAGAAACAGAGATAACATCAAAGAAGCATGGTTAGACAAAAGCGATCCGTTAGAAAAACGAATTTCCAAATATAATATATTGTATAGCTCTTGGAAATAAATCAAAGAATTTCAACATTTTTCATCCATCAAGACAATACAATACAAACAAAAGGACTTGTCCTTTGTACCTCAAGATGAAACGTTTCGTTCACTTTTTGTTGTGATCTCCAAAAATTAACATGTCTTTGTAATCAAATGTATAATTTAGATACAAAAAAACTTAATATCAAGTCTATAAGTACCCTAGGATTTGCAGCTTGAGATCAGCAAATATATTATACGGTCCAGGCACGGGCCGCACATACAGAGTCCTGAAGGAGGCCGTAATTCCATTATCCTGGGCTCTCTTTATAGCCGTGGTCTCTGCGGGTGCTAACACCGCTTCAATATTACTGCTGTTGCAGGACGCCGGCATGCATTGACCCACTAACATCAGTCTACTCTGAAAACAATAATAAAATAGTGAATTAAACTGGGTACACAGGAATTTATGGCAGCAAACTTATAATGGAGGAAAAAGATGACGAGAAAACTGCAATGCAATTAAGTTACGAATAGGGATAAAAATTAAAAAAGGTGCACATAATTTTTTTAGTCGAACCAAGAATAATAAATTCAAATTTTAGGACTGTAATTTGCATAAACAAATTATTAGTTCTCTTATACCAATAATAATAGAGATATTGGTAATAAATAAATAAAATCTAAACTTAAATTCAATTCAAACTTTTTCAATTTTTCAATATTTAGAAAATTTATTTCCCTCTCCAGTGAGCTTCGACTCACCTAGATTCCGCCCGTTTTAAAAGTTAGAGCCCGATTTATGACCAAGTTCAACTCTTTATTACACATTTCTAAAAACAAACGCTACGACCTGGGATAGAAATATTTAATTCTAATTTTTTAATATTTTTTACGCTCTAGTAAATCCAATTTTTTTATTTTCATATCCGCATATATTAAAACATATTTTGAAACTGGACTGTTCATAAATATGTCGATATCGCTTTGTTCCAAACGCTCGCTATCGCTGTGTTTGATGTCATAACAAAAGCTCTTTATTGAAAGCTTACAAGTGTAGAAAGCTGTCATTCCAATAAAGCTGATATCGGTACGGACTATGAAGCGTACGATGCAGGGACGATCACTATACGCAAGAATAAATCACTAACAAATTTCCACTTATACAACGGTTTTTTTACATTACTGACTGATCACATGAAAGAATTGCAACCCTTTACAATTTAACCGTTATTTATGCACAGTCAGCTGCATAAATATGTATACATTTACAAAGCTTTAGAAACTTATATACTCTTTCGGTTTCAAAAAATACATTCACTTCTCCGTCTTTGCATGCTTCCGACTTTTCCGATTCCGATTTTTAAAATAAAAGCTCTACACTAGTTTCTGAAGCTGTTTTAATGTATAAATATTTATCTAGCTGACTGTACATATGTACCATTAAATTATTCGATTGGGGTTCTACGTCTATTGCACGTTATTGTTTTACGACGTATATGTTGAAATAAGAATCAAGCAGTGTCTTACTTGGGGAACATGATCAGCGTCAACAGTGAGATTGATCTTGGCGACAAAGAAGGTAGTTTTGAATGGCGGCGTTTGCGCGTAGTACTGGCGCAGCTGTAGGTCGGCGCAAGCGTTCTGTGAGCCCAGCCAGTATTCGTTACCGAACAGAATGTTGGGGCTATACTGACCAGATGCGTCGAAAACTGCAATATAGAAAAAAGATAATTAAAATAAATTATTTAAATCAATTTTTATATTTGAACAAAGCTTTAAAACCCTACTTTCTTATATTAATGTACATGTCTGTGAAAATGTGTGTTACAATTTAAATATCTCTACATTATTCCCTATAATATTTTAAGAACTTTAGTAAATAAAATTTCAGTCTCCCGGAGAAATTTTATGGCAATGGAATTAATATTTTTTTTAACACAATTCAAATAAAAAACTAAAGTAAGAAATTCACCTATTTTCAAATAAAAAAAAATGGTTAGCTATATTCGTTTTACAACATGTAAGGAATCCATCGAGCATAAAGCTTTTGGGTCCTTTTATCACGTCGCTGGCTTTTCAACTCGTATTCGACATTTATAGGTTCGATCGTGAGACCAATTGATCGGGCGTCGATTGAAGTAAACCGGGACTATGTGAAAGGAACTTTATTCACTATTTTTTTAGTGTTATAGTAGGAAAATAATATTAAATACTTCATGCTATATATTTTATATTGTTAAATTTTTTTATATATAAAGAGGTGGCAAACGAGCGAGCGGCCACATGAAACCGCTGAAATAGCGAAATAACCGTTGCCCATAGACATACGCAATTGCATATGCGTTGCCTACCTTTTATCGACGGAGGAGAGGATGCACAGAAAGAAAATATCTTCCCTTTCAATGCATCCTCTCATCCGGAAAGTCCACTTCCACTTCACATCCTTTCCTTATAAGAAAAAGGGTGGGAAGGAAAAGGAGACTAAATTAGGCCACCGGGACGCACACTCATCAGACGCAACGCGAAATTGCTTCCACTTCACGCCTGTCTTCTGTGTGGTCGTGGTATATCACCAGGCGAGGCGGGCCAATTCATGCGAAGATGTTAAAACGGGCTCTACCACTGTTAAAAGAGAAGAAGTTTTGAAGAGTTATTAAAGATTAAAAGATTAGTACAACATTTTAATCAAAATATTTAGTTTATTTTAAATTAAAATATTCTATTTTGCTGAACTCATAAATTGTAGCTGCAATCGCGTAACAATTAAACTTTTTCTTTATTTAACTCGCAGTATATTCTGGCATCTTTTCAACATGTTTATTGTTAAATTAAAAAGAAACTATTAAGTTTTCAAGCATTGAAATTGCACTGGCATTGTTCCTATTAAAGTAAGCGCGGTTACTCTTAGAAGAAATGCATTTATTTTTCTTCCTTTAAATGACTTTATGAAGATTCTTAAAAGTATAACAAGGTTTGTGTGTTTCTTTATTATATTTCAGCTTGCATAAACAGGAGTATTGTTATCTCGCAAATTCTGTTGTCTGTTCTGATGTTTGATGCAATGAGAAGTAAAAGGAGTACATGGAAATTTCGCATATTACTAAATCATTCGCTTAAAAGTATAACTCCAAGCGATTTATCAATACAATTCGGCTAATGAATACTTATGGTATTGAAAATGAAAATGAAAAATGATTTATTGCTTAAACAAAAATGGTACATACTAACATTTGTGCCGGGACTTCCATTTAAGCATCCATAACGGGCTTGTGATTGGAAGTCCTGCTCTTCCGTGTCACATAAACAATATCAATGGTACCTTCTTAATCTATATATTATATAAAGACAATTATTCTTTAACAAACAAAACAATGAACAAAGAGTTTAATATAGTATTGTGGGTAGGTATTGTGACAAAAAACTCTGGTTGATTTAAGACCTTTCATACAAGTTCACTATCATTGTAATAAAAAGCAAATAGAACTTCTATCTTCGTCTCTCAGTAGTAGTAAAAGCCGCGCAATGTCTCGGAAGAGCGCAGTTTGATCAACGTAAATGTTCCTCGGATAGAAGGAATGGAACGTTTTTCCTACACAAGTGCATTTGCTACTTGCATTGGAATCGGATCGATTTTGTTTTAACAATAAGGAAAACTATTACATTCCCTGACAGTCGCAATCTGTAATAGGATTGTCGATCTTTAAATATAACTTTACTAGCTGTCGCCCGCGGCTCCGTCTGTACGGAATTAAAAAAAAACTTAATAAGTAGCCTATCTGTTCTTCCAGACTATAATCTACAATTGTATCAAATTTCATCAAAATCCGTTGAGCCTTCCCAGAGATACCTTCAAACAAATATCCATCCAGCTAAACTTTCCCATTCATAATCGATGTATGTATTTATTTACAAGACGTAAGATTAAATTATAATACAAAATTAAATTAACCATTAAAATACAAAATTGATTACGAGAAAATTATTTTAAAAACATTATAAAACCATTTTCGTTCTAATTGTGATTGCATTTAAAATGTCTGAACTAACTTAAATTGTTGTTAAAGTTTTAAAACCTTATATTGTAAGTCAATAAATTATAAAATTAGAAATTCATTACTGTTTAACATGCAGATAAATAATACAAGGTGAATAAAATAATTACAATATAACTATATATATCTGACCTCATACATCAAGGTGAGAACAAACTTTCATCTTCATTACGACGTCAAAAGTTAATAATAATCAAATGAGAGGTCAGTGCCTTAATTATTTTGTATGTTAAAACACTGTAATATAATCATTGAACAATATCAGTCTATGTAGCTTAAAATGTGATCACAGTATTTCAATATATAAAACTACTAGCTGTCTACCGCGATTCCGTCCGCACGGAATTAAAAAAAAATATTACGTAGCTTATGTGTCATTCCAGACTATGTATCAGTGCCAAATTTAATTAAGATCCGTTGTGCCGTTCCAGAGATACCTCTATACAAACATCTATCCATCCATCTATCTAAACATTCGCATTTATAATATTAGTAAGAAGTTAGATTATAGATTTCTTAGTCAAACTGTTTGCAAAAAGCAATTGAGTTGCAAGTGTGTAAAATTATGTTAAAATTATTAAGACTAAAAAATCGAGTACAACCTCTCTTTAAATGAAGTATCAACTACATTTTAATATCTTTTTTGTATCGGGGGGAAATCTTCGTAAGATACCCTGCCTTTTAGGGGTAAGACAGGGTTATGTGAGATTCTTACTCACTAAAACCCCCTCGGTGGCCAACCTCAAGTGCGACTGCGAGGGTCCCGGGATCTCCAAAGGAACGCACCGGAACCCTCTGACCCACATTTTAATATCTGTGACTTAAAAAGTTTTACTCTTTTATAATTAAATCTATAATAATTCATGGCTTGCGATTACGCGCTATCTCGGGTTTAACCTAACGTCTAATACTGCATTATCTTGTTTGTGTCAGGGCCGTACTTTGTCCCACTTAACTCCTCCCTTCTAATATTGCATTTCCTATTAACAAAACAATCGATGTCTATTGCTTTGTGTACATGGTAATTAAAATTTTGTAATCATATGAATAGCCTTTTAAGTTTAACACACAAGTAATTAACAAAGTATCTTTGTTTTAAACATTAGTAATTTTAAAATAACAAGATAAATGTTAACTGGTAATTATATTATGATAGATTCGACTGAGCCATTTTTAACCTTTTTTTTAAGAGGAGGAATGCGAGCCTCGGGGAACAACACTCCGGTGTCCTACACACATGTGGGACTCCCTCCACATCCCTTGCTCTAGAAGGAAAGACACATGGATCCTACTACTAAACTCCTACCTAAACTCTCTATCTCTCGACTCACTATTTACCGGGGTGTGGGCATATATGAATGTTTTTCGCACAAAGCCATTTTTAACCTAACTATACCGTGAATAGTATAGGTGTTTTTGTAATATAAGAAAAAAATGCACGCGATCCTCAAACACTCGTCTTTTTGCTACAGATTAAAGCGAAATCTTACTAATATTATAAATGCGAATGTTTAGATAGTGGTATGGATGGATGAATGTTTATCAGAAGATATCTCCAGAACGGCTCAATGGATCCCGATTAAATTTGGCATAAATGTAGAACATAGTTTAGAGGTGCACATAGGCTACTTTTTATGTTTTGTTTAATGAACAGAGTCGCGTGAGACAGCTAGTAATAAATAAATGAACTGGCAATTCTTGTTACAATTGACCTTTACCCGCTTAAATAGTTTCAACGCCTTTATTTATATTTATGATTCCAATTTGTAATAAAATAGGTCTGTTGGGAGCATTTTAACCGAAATTATTTACCGCAAATAGAAGTTAGACTATTAATATAAAAGCTGTTCATAAATCAGTAAGGTTAATTAATTAATATTTCAAGTTTATTAGCCTGTGATCAAACATTCACTTTTGTGTACGGATCAAAATGTTCAAAGCCCATCAACGTGATAAATTATTTAAAGATGAATTTACTATAACGGATGGGATTATTAGCCCCTAATTATTCACTTACAATGTAAATTATAAATAATGACTATGCGTACGTCAGCACTTAATGGATTTACAGATCATCTTTTTGTTTATGAGAGGGATATAAGAATGATGATGAGGTTGATGACGAGATGAGGTGAATAGAAGTTTGTTAGAACAGGAAATAGAGAGAAACAGGCGTAATCTAGAACAATAAGATGCTGTAAAAGTTGCCTTTACGTAAAGTAGTAAAGGGAAACAGAGTTCCATTAGTTTTATTTTTAAAAATCATCCTGAGATGACATGTAAGTTACTAATATTATAAATACGAAGGTCTAGATAGATGGATGGAACGACTTAACAGATCTCACTAAAATTGGGCAAATGTAGATGTAAAACTTTTTTTTATTTCCCCGTGGACAGAGTCTTAGGCGAAAGCTAGTTTATGAATAAGTTAACATTAAAAACTAAAAAAAAATATTGAAAATAAAGGTGTTTTGGAAGCCGTTATTCGACACAATACTTCGATGGTGTGAACTTGAAGTTACAGCTAAGTTCTAACTCGTTCTGTCATCATCAGCTGACGTGTAATATGATCCGTCGTCAGAAAAGTAAATACGCATACATATGTTAAATACATATATTAACGTATATAAACACCGGCAGTAGGACACGTTACATAATAACAGGTTCCCGCCACTTTTCCTTTACAGAACGCACAGTTTTCCCTTACCTATGATACGTCAAACTGGTCTAGATTTGAAATCTCACTTGCTTAGTTCATACAACCGTGCTATATAGCATAACTTGCTTTTGGCTTTCACAGTATTATTTTCACGATGATTTAACTATTAATAAATAATTATAATGATAAAAAGTATCTGTCGCCCGCGACTCCGTTCGCGCGGAATTAAGAACTTAATTAGCAGCATGTGTTTTTTCAGACTACGCTAAAATTTACTGATATTCGTTAAGACAGTCTAGAGATACCTTCTAAAAAACATCCATCCAAACATTCGCATTTATAATATTAGTAAGACAAGATTAAAACAATACTTTTACTTTTAAAAACTATGTACACGAGTAACCTGATTTAATTTTTCTTATTTCATTGTGTATCAGTAATAAAAATTAAGTTGTGACTTTACATATGAAATGTGACGAAGGGTGTTTGACTTTTAATACGAAATGATGTAGTAATAGGTGACAGGTTGAGCCTTGGACTTTCCAAGTCAGATTACAAAATGTTTTATAATCAGAAAGTTGGAAGCTTTATTCCGAGAAGTTGTACCAATGAGATTGTAATTTTAATGAACGCTTACGTACAACTTTGATAAGTATTTAACGTAGTTAGATTTGACTAATAAAATGTAGAGTATTTATTTTCATTAGTCAAAGTAAGTATTTGCTTGTAATGAAACTTTCTTTTTTTTTAGCTAAAATTAATAATGACAAATATACGTAATATACATACCGACAGTCATAATTCTTATTAATTAAGTAGTCTAGATAAGACTTAACTAAATAATAAATCATGGCTACTCGAATCAATCTACTAGTATCAATAACATAATCAAGTAAAACGTAGAACATCAAACAATACCGCAATGGGCGGTGCGTGTGAGTGAAAAGAATTGCTCACTTTCACGGATTACTTATGAAATTGTGATTTACACATTATGCACGTTTTGCGCAAGCGAGCGCACGGCCGTGTTATGTCACATGCCGGTGCGCGTTGCCCAACGCGCCCCATGCGGACACGCGGCCACCCGGCCACGCTACTGGCCGAAGTGGCCACTCGGCCATTGTGAGGCCATAGTCCAATACTTCATTAAAAATAATTAAAAGATTTATGAATTCAGTTATATTCAAATTCGAAGTAAAGCGTGGCTTGTTTCTTTAACTAAAGCTGCTAACATCTGATGAACTGCGGGCGATCTGTTACTAAAACTACTGACTTTAAGTTCTTTGTCATCTATCTTAGATCTCTCGATCCGGATCCTATGTATTTAATGATTATATTATATATACCTAATATTCCATATATTTTGTTAAATATTACGCCCTTTTTTCAATAAAAAGATAGTTACACAACAATTCGGCGCAGATAAGGTCAGAAAGAAACCCTTAAATGTTATCAACTTTTGGTAATAATAACTTAAATGTTACTTTATACAAAAATGAATGTTGAAATTACATTATGTTGAATTGTAAATGTGGCCGATATAATGAATTCTGAATAATGTTAATATATCCAAATGTAAACATATGCAGAAGCAATGTTTTACAAATTTTTCGAAAGTAAAATGCAAATTATAATATTTTTCAATGTATATATGCAATTCTATTCTTGTTTCAAAGTAATTGTATGTATATTTAATACTAAAATTTGCACAATTTTGTACGAATACAACGATTTCCAAACGCTTTCACAATATCGCTATGTCGCTATGTAGAATACATTTTCATTCAGTTCAGTGTTAATTGCACAGTATAAACTGTACAGTCGGAATGTAAAGTAAAAACTTACTTGTGTAAGCAAACCTAAAACTGTACAGTTTAACTGGCAGTTCAAATATTGTCTACGTACGTCCCATTTAACTGTACAGTTAAGTTTAGATTTATCAAACTAAATCTACACTAAAGATTACTACTCATAGCGAAGAATTAATGTCTCTGAGTATTGCAGTATGTTTGGTAAGTACAAATTTACATTCATTTCTTCATCTTACCATTCCTTACTGTTCCAACCACAAAAACATGCTAATAACGAACACGTGTACATACGTAACTATGACACCAAAGACGTATAAAAGTTTTTGAACTTTTGTAAATGTTTACATATTAATGTAGCTGACTGTACTTAAAACTGAAATTGTGTAACGGAGTATAGATATTAGTGAAGCTTTGCATGACGAGCAATAAATTATAAGATAAGATTGTGACTTGCTTAATGTTAAAACTAGTATTGACAACCTTATTTATCTTTAGTGAAGGATTGCAAAAGTTTCGAACACCTGCATCTTTACACATGAAGTAGTTGATAGACATTTTACATGAATAACACAAAAGAATTAAAGTTCATGAACAAATAGAGCTGACAAACTTTAAATTATAAATCGTTTATCTTAATTAAGTATTTTTTTATATCATAAGGTGGCAAACGAGCGAGCGGCCACCTGAAATCGCTGAAATAGCGAAGTGTCCATTGCCCATTGACAAACGCAATTGCATATGCGTTGCCTACCTATAATAGACGGAGGAGAGGATGCAAAGAAAGAAAATATTTTCTCTTTCCATGCATCCTCTCATACAGAAAGTCCACTTCCACTTCCCATCCTTTCCTTATAAGAAAAAGGGTGGGAAGGAAAAGAGGACTAAATTAGGCCTCCGGGACGCAAACTCATCAGACGAAACGCGGAATTGCTTCCTCTTCACGCCTGTCTTCTGTGTGATCGTGGTATTTCACTGAACGAGCCGGGCCCATTCGTGCGAAGATGTTAAAGCGGGCTCTACCACTGTTAAAGTAATAAAGTTACATTTCAAACGATTAATTTATGTAATAATGAATCATAATTCTTTTATTACTTCTATAACAGTTTGTTATATAGAGGTTAGTAAGGCAATAACCCATTCACCATAGATCTTATAATAGCCATATGCCAGTTGTAGATAAGCCGTTTATAATTTCATTCATGAGCACGAACAAAACTAGTTCTGGTAATAGAAACAGGTTATGATATAACATGCCTTAAGCAATATAGATTTCTCTTACAGTATTTTTTAAAAAAATATACGCTAGCTAACGTAGTATAAATATTATAACCTAACAAAGATTCGTTAATAGCGGTAGTTGAAGTTTCTTCATAAGTAGTGTTTTTTCGGTATTACGTTACTACGTTATTACTTTATACGACGAAAAGATTTCAACGACATGATTTCTTTCTTTAACTTTAATTTAATCCTCATTAGTTTAATTAATATTCATTATAAAGATAGGAATAAAACAAAACACGGATAATTACAATAATAGTGAGCAACTATGCCATCCAATTATCCACGAAATTTCGCAAAAGACTGCAAAAAACATATTTTTTGGTAATATAAAGGAAAAAAACGGCAATACAAAATGATGCTGGGGAGTGCTTTGTTCCAATCGCAATGAGCCCACTTATCAAGGCACGAACTCAAAGCTAACAACATCTATACATGACTTAGTTTAGAATTGTATAATACCAGTCCCGAGCTTTGAACTTTGCGACACTAACTTAGAGTCTCATTCATCAATATCAAACTACGCTATGTTATATTTACTTTAAATATAGATTAAATACTTTTAAAATAGTTCAAACATTACTAAAATAGAATATTCCTTAAAAGTTTGCTTATTTACAGTAAATCCTTAACTTGTATATCTCCGAACACATATGTCGTAAAAGCCATTCAGTCTAGTGACTCTACCACTATTAAATTGCACTACTGTATATTAGTATTATTAATAATTATTGCATTATTATATACAACATATGTATCTACTACTTATACTCTATAACTTATAATATAAGTAGTTAAACGTTCCACTTTCGATCTATTGATTGTGCTTCGATTTCCGAGAAACACAATGACTATTAAAGAGAAAGTCATCAAGACTAAAACATAATAAGTGAAACGTTAAAGCATTTAATGTACACAAAAAACATACATATTTTTTTAATTATTCTTAAATATATCCTTTTATTATTCAACTAAACGATATTCCAACAGTTATAAAAAATGGTAAATGGAAGGTGAATGAAAATCTCGAGCGTGCTTTATGAATGATGAGACGGCTTTAGACTTTATTGAAACACCTGTCAGTATAAAAATGTAACTGGCATTCTTCTAACAAAAACAAAAATTATGAAGATTATAAATGATTAGATGTCGCCAGAGTTTCCTACCGCGCGATATTAAAAAAAAAAACTGAATTAGTAGCTTATGTGTTGGGCCGTTCTCGAGATCATTATCAGCTCACTATACTTCCCCACCGAGGAGCTCGAAGCCTAACCTAAGTTACGGGTGACTAGGCCATAGTCAACTACGCTGGCCAAGTGCGGGTTGGTTGACTTCACACATATCTTTGAATTACTTCTCAGATATGTGCAGGTTGCATCACGATGTTTTCCTTCACCGTAAGAACGTCGGATAAATGTACATCTGTAAATCTGAAATCGAAAAACACATTGGTACATGGCGGGATTCAAACCCGGGACCTGCAGATCGCAAGTCAAATGCTTGAGCCCTGAGCCATCAACGCTCATAATTTCAAGTTCTCGAGATCACTTCAAACAAATATCCATCCATTCGCATTTATAAGTAAGATATCGCTTTATTAGCGATACTCAATTTACTGCATTTGCTTTAATTAATTTTTATTGTTTATGGTACAAATTTAACTAATCTAAGCATCGCAATAACGATCGTATAACTTGTGGAAATATTTGAAGAGGATTGATTCCAAACAATGAGTAACTAAAAAAAAATCGACCAAAAAGCGTCAAGTCACGTTGTTATTCGTTAACCTTTAAATGACGTTGTTTTTTAAGTTTTATATGTTATTATGGTACTGATGCTTGTAACAGTAACTCGTAAATGTTGCGTGAAGATAACAACAGATTTCCTCATGTTACCGCACACGGGCGGCGTGTAATGAAACACTTTGAGCTCTTTTCTTCAACACATTAATGTTACGAGTCGCCTTAACTAGACAATCACCGTAGAAACTGCTTAGTTAGTAAGCTACTATGTTTATATATTTGGTTTCAAATGTAGACCTTTCTCTACCAAAGGATAAAAGTGGGTATAAAGATATTACAGTTAACCTATGCTAGAAATTATCATTATTCATCTGAAAACACACAAATTTATAAGAACTCTACTTTCTTATATTTATGCATAATAATGGATTTAAAGTTGTAACTAAATCTAATATTATCCTAAAAGTAGATTACTCTTATTGCAGTATTGTTAAGTTACGCAGCAAGCCTGTCTTTACAATTAAACTATGATTAAGTTATTATAAAATGTCTCACTGGTACACACAGAGATTTAAAACTGTTGCTCTTTTAAAAAAATATTTAACCTTTACCTCTGTCTAATTCGTATTTGGTATAAAGTTTAAAAATTCAAAACTGATTTTTAAAAAGTAAAAAAACTAACATTCATTAACTCTTGACCATTGGATAATTAAATTATCGTAGTTTTCATAAACCTTGACATGCACTGATCTCCAGATTTCTATAGTTACTTAAACGAGCACTAAATAACTGTAAGGATTACGATCCATTAACCTTGGAAATGCATTTAAGCTAGAAATCTCTTAATGAAGGTCATTTTAAACTAACCACTAATGCTGATTATCTTAAACACTATTTAGACAAAACGTTTTTATTTTATAAATTGTATATTTGGTTTAATTTTCTCTGTTTAATTTAATTACTAGCTATTACCCGTGACTTAGTCCGCGCAGAAGCCTAAGTGTTCGTCCAGACTATGTTCTACATCCACGCCAAACTCAATCGAAATTCGTTGAGCCGTTCTCGAGATACCTACAAACATTGATCCATCCATCATTCGCACTTATAATATTAGTAAGAAGTAAGATGTAACTCAGTTGTCATGAAATAAGATTCAGAGTAGAGTAGGTCACATCTGGAAAATGGCGGGATTATTGAATTGGATACATATTGAATTACGATTTGTAAGTTTACCTTTATAACATTGAAAACATATCAGAGTCTTTTTGTACTTAGTATGCAAATATACATTATGCAAAATATGAATTACATGAAAGTAATATTTAAAGAAAAAAAACTGCTATTTTTCCAATCATATATATATAACCTCTCATGTTAGCCAACCTACATCGAATTTAACTAGTTATTGTTTTCTACATGTTTGATAATGCAATCTTTTACTTTAAAAACATTAAAAAAACTAAGTAAGTCGCTTAGCCTGAATAACAGAGAACATATTTTAAAAATGTGTGTGATTTAAACATTATATAGAAGTTTCATAGAAAAATACATTACTTAAGAAATTAAAAAAAAAACTTACTTTTCGATGCCCAAAGTTCTCCTTCATTCAGAGCGATGACATACCGCCTGAGATCGTTCGCGCATTGGTCAGGCAACGTCACATTGTCAAGTAAATCCAGCCAGTCGTGATGGTCCACCAGACCTTTAATCCAGGCCATACGAGACCCTCCCGACTGTACCACATCCGTTGAATTAACATCAGCATTGACCACACACACTAACACTGAGATTAACAACACTAACATTGTTCTACACATTGTACTTGAATAAACGCACATTATTTGAATTATTACACTGACATTTTAGTATTCTAACTCCACTGACAGTTTTGTGTGATGACCATGTTTTTCTTCCTGCAACAAAAAAAATTCCAAGTTAGCCTTCAAGATTGAAGAGGCACTAGAAGAAGAAGAAGAACAAAAAATAATGGTTTAACCCTTAATTCGATGGTGTCCAGTGTGACGAACAACTAATAAAAAAAAATCTACTGAATTAGTTTAGAGAATTACGTAAGTATGACTTTACTAAAAAAAACAGTTTTTTGCTACAAAAAATTTCGTCGAATTAAGGGTTAATAAAAATGATTATTCCATATGTTGATAACCTATTCTATTCTATTTCATCGTATTTCTGTAATCAAGCATTTATTAACTTGAATTTAAACTTTGTTTTTATAATAGAAACAAAATCAATCGGTGATAGAATCGACATAATATTTAAGAATGCAATTGAAATCACATGATGCTATGAAAATGTATATATAATTACAATCTGTCTTTGGCGACTCCGTCCGTGTGGAATTAAAAAAAAACAGTAGCCTATGTTTCTCTCCAGGCTATGTTCTACATCTATGCCCAGCAAGATACATGCAGCCGTTCTGGAGACACTTTCAAAGAAACATCCATCCATTTAAACATACGCATTTACTAGTAAGATTTTCAGTTAAGCGCAACAATTCGTGAGTATATTCCCTTAACCGTGTTATTAAATATTTAACTTTTAATTTTGATTTTGTGTACTTTTTCCTCGTTATATTTTTCTCGTTAATACATCGGGCATTCATTACAGGGCGAGAGCGGCGAGGCCCTTGCCCTGAGTATTTATTCATATACCTCACTAAAGGAAACCCGCTACATTTTATATTTTTTACTGGTTAAATTTTACTTATTAAGCTTAACAGTATTCCCTTGATAACTTAGGTTAAAACGTTTTTGCGTGTGCTTAATTAACCTTTAGAATCAGTCTTAAGTATATATTAAATTGTCTGGCCAATTATTTAAGGGATTTTAAGATTGTAATCGCCTGTTTTTAGTTCCTAAGAAAACTTGCACTAACCATAGGTTTCTGAGACAAAAATCCGTAAAACATATTGTTTTCTCTGTTTCGTCAAAAATGAAAAACAGGGATAACATAAGTTTTGTATAGAGATTTTAGTCCCAGAAATCCACGGGAAAGAATTTTATATATACATAAATAATTGTAAAATAAGAACAAAGTATTCATTAAGGTTTCCTTGTTCCGGAAGCAAATCGATTTCATCCGACAAGGCTGCTGAGTTGGAAATTACCGTGAGATCGGAGCTACGTCTCGTTCATTACATACCACACTGACTTGCGAAATCACTATGAGAAAGTGCGTCTACTCTATAAACACATCATACTTAATTTTATGTCAGTTATTTCGTCACTCATACTTATGAAACATTTTCATAGAGAAATTGTAATGAATACGTTAATTAAAAAGATATAATTAAATAACAGTCCATTATACTACTTAACAAAGTTAAACGGACCCTCATTAGGAACTAGGTTAATGTTATAAGAATATGGTATGCGTAATCTTCTAATCAAAATAAGAATAATGAAGTCAGTGAAGTTTTTATGGTGGCATTTTATTAGCACAGGACAAACTGTTTCTTACGGTAAAGGAAAACATGCATGCATGCACATATCAGCGAAGAAATACAAAGATATGTGTGAAGTCAATTAATCCGCACTGGGCCAGCGTGGTTGACTAAAGCCTAGTCACCCCTAACTTAGGTTAAGCATCGAGCCCCTAAGTGGGGACGTATAGTGAGGTGATAATGGATGGGCATACTGGGTCAAATTTTTATTAAAAAAATTTCTACATGTAAAATCCTTTTTCAAAGCATTCTAAATTTAACAACTAAAGTGGTTTCTTTTTAGTAAATACAAAAAATTGAAATTATGTCTTTTCTAATAAAAGTTCTTGTTCGTTATATTGAACGCGACACGGACTTTTTTTCGATTGCATCCAATTAACGTCAAAGAAATTTTAACGCTAATTCCGCTCTATTGTGGAGAAATTTCGCAACAAAGTTCAAAGATTATACTAAATTTCTCCTTTGTACTGTTCGCTTACCAGAATTCACTTTGTCCCAGATTAATATTTACGAGAGTTCCGCACAGAGGGCGCGGGCGAGCTTGCACTGTCATTAATGTTGGATATGCCTCGAACGGCGGCAAAGCATGAATTTCAAATGTCATACAATTTCATTCCATCCCCTTCACAACTGCAGTAAGTGATAATTCGTGTAACTGAAATATGATACAAGGAATTCTAGGTCATGATTTTAAAACCTTATATTTTTGGGGTAAAGACGCTTCTATTTTGGACCCATGATTAGGTTATCTGTTTATGAAAAACTTCTTGATATTACCATATTTTTGTATGTCTGTTTACTTAGTTGTAGACATTCAGGAGACAAGCGTTTAACGTATTATATAGAACGACGTAGCGCAATGAATTTTGAAAGGAAATCTCGTCTCAAGGCGTCACTTTCGTTCCCAAACGATAGGATCTTGACTCAAGTGAGGTCGGGCAGGGGGCAAAAGGGCGGTCAACTTCTTTAGGATACGTTTGGTAAAGAAAAATCTTTTAAATAACTTGACCTAAATGTTGTAATTTGTATAACATTCTAGTTTTTGTATCCAAATATGATGCCAAGGTTAACAATAATAGTAAACTCATACAATATTCAGAATATACTAGAGCATTGCATTAGATTCTCTTCTCTTGCATTATAATCTCTTTGTTGCTTATCTTTATGAGTTAGTTACGTGTGGATACTATTATTGATTACACACAATGACCTTTCTATGAAAATAATAAATAAAAAACAATATTAGCGATTAATTACAGAAGATTAATCTTACGTTAATGTTGTAGCTTTTGTTTAGTTAACCGACAAATTTTAAATAGAGAATTAATTTAAAATTAAAAACACTGCTTTGGTAATTATTTTCGGCCAGTTACAGCATCAATGTTGCATATAAATAAAGACTTTTTATTACTTTCCAATCGTGACACGGATGTGTACGTATATGTTTTATTTAAAATAAATAACAAAAAAAATGTGCCGCTTTAGCAAGTTTTACAAAATAGCTTTCCAGATATCTCGTTATGTAGAAGTGAGGCGCAAAACCGCACTGTAGCTGTGATCGGTACAGCCGAAGAACCGGTACGTTATATAATTGAATACGTACCACTTTATGTACCGTGTGTACAAAGTCTTACGGCATTTACGATTTAACGGACTTTACAATTATTTAGATAGATTGGATTTCTTATTTTATATCGACTTTAGCATAGTTAATATTAGCGTGTTACGGTGAAGGTAAACATCGTGGGATAAACTGCACACATCTGGGAAGTTATTTAAAAATATAAAATCCAACAAACGACACTGGGCCAGAGTCGTTGACACTGCTATATTAGTGCGAACTTTAGCTCCTCTGTATAGTTAACGACGATAAGTTAGTGGCGAAATCAACAACCATCGATTTATAAATGTATAATACCATTATTTTTATCGTTATATTTTGTTAGTTTTATGTAATTTTAAAATAATCTGTTAATGTTTTCTAATATTATGTATTAGGAATAATTAAAACATTTAGTTGGATTCGACTAAGGTTAATTAATATGGTATTGTGGAGAAACTACGGAATTTAGCGATTGTGAAACTTTACTCATTTTATTTGAATACTTATCTAAATCCAAGTAAACTATCTTTAAAAAAAATCATACTGTCGATAAATAGTCGGGCAACTTATATTACCCGAAATATGTTTTTTTTTATTTAACATGGAAAATATCATAAAATGCGAATTTGGAATTAAATTAGAGGGCTATAAAGAGTTTTATCAAAAGATTCAGATTCATAGAGATTGAGTTAAAAAATCTAAATACGTTTTTAAAATTCAACAATTAATTCTGTCCGCTCCGTGCCTCTTGCCGCACCAGATCGACGTCACAATAAAGAATATAACAAAACTTAATTAGACGCCGACGAGGAAACCATTTTGTAATAACACAGCTTAAAATTATTTTGGTGAAAATGAATTGTGACGGGAAAAATATTTCGCTTTATCACTTTTCCCTTGTCACTTAACAATACAAGTTCGAATTTCATTACTTTGTTTATATTGTTTAACCGCGGAGTTCTACAAACGAAAAATTTGTAAAAAAAACTGTTGCTTTTTGTTTTTTTTTTCAGAGAAAATGAAAGGGGTAACTTCATTATGCTCTGTATCAGTGTTTTGACACTGAAGTACAGTTTTATCACCTTAAACAAAACACAATTGGGAATTGAATTTAATAATTTTGAGGTTTTTGTTATCGTAATAATATTTAAAGCTACTTTTACGATTTAGTAATAAAATATAACTTTAACATGGTTAAGTTATAACTTGATTATTGCAATGCATATTCTTGACGAAATGAATTAAACAAGACATTGTTAATTTTGTACACAACGCTTAGGTTTTGTGCATGCAAATGAATGGTCTTTGTTCTTTGTAAAGACGCATTCATCAAACATTGACAGACCAGACGTATGGTTGACCTAAATTCAGTGAATAGTACGCATGGCTTGCGGTTTACCTCTGTCACAACAATGTGATTTGTGGTATATTTAAGATAAATGTCTTCAAGATTCAAATGCTAATACCACGGTTTATGGTTCGCAACTGTTTTCTAGTATTCTCGAGTCTACGGTGGTTTATGATAGAAACCGACCGAAAAAAATAGAATATTTCGCCATAATTTCTCAAGGTCATTTCGACATTTTTATCGATTTGTGTAACCAAGAATTTCCAATGTTGAAAAATATGTTTAACGTATTGTGTACTACATCCAAAGTAAGGTAAGGACTTCAACACACTACATCACTCTGCAATGTTATGAAGTCCTGGTACTTAATTTCATTGGCAGCTTAAAGCATACTTATGAAAGAAAACCAGCAACAAACACAGGTAACTAATATTATAAATTTTTCAATGTATGGAAGGATGTTTATTAGAAGGTATCTCCAGAACGGCTACAAGGATCTCGAAGTAATTTTTCATAAATGTAAAATATCGTCTGAAGAACAGATAAGCTACTAATTATTTTTAAATCCTGTGTGGACAGAGTTGCGGGCGACAGCTAGTAAAGTTATAAAAACAAATGAAGTCATAAGCTTTAACTTAAAGCACATAAAAACCTTGATATATTGCGACATAGGACCGTTCATTGACATCAACAAGGCACAATCACCTCACATGTTCAATTAATAGCTTGTTTATGTTTGTTATTTTGATGTTTTTATATGTTTGCCTTGGGCTTATTTCTATTAATGCTAAGTCGTGTACAGTCAGCTGCATAAATATGAAAACAGTTACAGAACTTGAGAAACTTGTATACCTCTTCGGTTTCAAAAATACGGATGCGCGTATTCGTCATTAGCACGTATTCGTGGTCTGAAGCATACGAACGGATACTTGCATCCATATTTTTGAAACCGAAAGCGAAAAAAAAAACGGAAGTTCTGTAAATGCTTACATTTTTATGCAGCTGACTGTACATATGTTTAAACCACTAATATTATGTGTGTATGTACATTACCTCATAAAATAAAAGATGATAATCTGAAAGCGTTTACCTTGGTTGGAAACCTTTAATTAATAAAAATACTTGGGTGCAGTACCGTACAAATGATCAAATCATGATAATATGTAATAGCATCGCCCAAGACTTAGTCAGAGCAGAATTAAAAAATATAAAACATACTCGATTAAAGTCCCGTCAAAATTGTTCCAACCGTTCCGGAGGCTCAGGCTGTAGCATTACAGGTATAGTAACAAATCCGGCCTTGCGGACAAACAGACAAACATACAGAATGTTTTTCTTTATCAGTATATAGATAGGACAATATTTTATGCATAGAGAATATTTCGAATTTAAAATATAACATATGTAAGACCGAAAATCTGTTAATTTAAACTGAACCCTTAATTCGATTGTGTCCAGTGTGACGAACAACTAATTTAAAAAAAATCTACTGAACTAGTTTAGAGAAAATTATTATAAGTATGACTTTACTAAAAAAAACAGTTTTTTTGCTACAAAAAATTTCGTCGAATTAAAGGTTAATAATTAGAAAACAAAGACATTGTACAACTTGTGTGTGTATCATGCATTTCACTTTTACATTTCGAAAGCATGCAACAGTATTTAATTTATGCCTACAAATGAATTCTAAAACATATACAAGTTAATCTTTATATACATAATGCTTCTGTGAGTGTGTATGTCACTGAACTTCTCTCAAACGACTGGACCGATTTTGATGAAATTTTTTGTGTGTGTTCAAGGGGATCTGGGAATGGTTCAGATTCACAATTTTGTCTGCTGGACAATGTTTTTTAAATTAATTTTTAATTTATTAGTAGTTGTTGATTTTGGAATGTTTTACATTGGATCCGACAGACGGCGCTACCATCGCAGTGTCAAATATTCAAATTAAAGACGTGTAGACAGGACAACGTCTGTCGGGTCCGCTAGTTCTATATATATGCTTTCTTATTTCACTGAGTTTTATCTTTGAAAGATTGTTGCGAAAAAACATTATTGAAACTAACAATAACGCAAATTCATGTACCACATACCAAAGCAATTTTTCCAAATCTCGTTGAAATACATGTGATGCAAGTCTTTAGAATATCTGTATAAATGTAGTATATTTTTGTTTAAACTATGCGAATTTGAATTTTTTATTTAATTTTTAATTGCGAATTGTTAGATCGATGAATAGATGGATGATTGTTTGATGTCATTAAGTTATTTTTTAATTCCGCGCGAACGGAGTCGCGGGCAGCTATTTGTATAAAATCTTTGAAGATAAATTACATTAATAAATTATTTAAACCTTTACAAATAATGATGGAGCACGCTTTCTAAAGGGTGAAAGGTCTCAAGGGCGTAAACTTTGGGAGACAATGAATGCTTTATAAATAAATTGCTTACAGACGAAATCTTTTAAATGTGTTTAAGGTGACGCTGGAATGAATTGAAGACGTAATGGAGTGATTCATTGGGACAGGCCGCAGGCTATTGGTGGGCTAATGGCACTCATTACTCACGAACAAACACTCCCTTTACTACGACCCTGTTCATATAGATGATAGTACAGAACATTTTCTGTAAGAACTTTTGTAATAATCTTTTCAAGAGTTGTTAAAGTGATTGGTTATTTCCTTTATACATTTTACTAGCTGTTGCCCGCGGCTCCGACTGCATGGAATTAAAAAAAAACTTTATAAGTAGCCCATGTGTTCTTCCAAACTATGTTCTACAAGCACGCCAAATTTCATCGAGATCTGTTCAGCTATTTCGGAAATAACTTCAAACAAACATCCATTCATACATCTAAACGTTCGCATTTATAATAGTAGTAAGGTTGTTTGAGAAAAAAGCTAAACTATGTCTTTTTTAGGAAATAGTGTTTTCAGCCTTAGTAGATGAGATCCAAGAACTAGGGTATTTGTTGATTGAATCTTATGCTACATATGTTTATCGTCTAATCGTCTACTACTTTTAGGAATAGAGAAAGGAATCTCTTAGGATCTCAATGCCTTTTGAATATGGCGTTTGATGACGTAACAATGAGACATCCTCGTTATCGTCAAACCGGCAATCCGGTGAAAGTTCATGGCGAGACCATCTTGTTTAAAGAGATCGTATCATTCTGTTTGTCATGTCATATTTGAATGCTTATTAGATGTGGAGGGGAGCTTCGACGTAACGCTTGTGTTCAAAATATAACGGACGTGGCATACATTTAAGGGGTTAATGTGCGAATGGATTAAACATGTGCATTTTTTACACACGAATGGCGTAAATGTTCCTCGGTATGTAATGGAGCGCGACTCGAAGGCTCGTTGTTTCGCTTCGTTTTACGCAACGAATTCGACGCAATCGCTTAGCTTCAGTTTCGTTGAGCTAATTAATACTGTTATGATAACATTACACACTTTTCGAGTATCGAAATATCGAAATCGATTAGCAATAACTCGGTATAATTTACAATGAAATCAATGTACTCTGATACCCTCATTTTTTTATTTTAAAACGGTTAACGGTAATTCGAGTGTTGAAAGAGGAAAAATTTTGGTTATAATAAAGATCAATCGTCGTATATTGAAAATGATTTATTACAGAATTTAGACCGACGTAGGACTGCCATAGCCTTAGGAATCCTTGACATGTTGGTTATCACAGTATGCTTGCTTAAGCTGTAAATTTGGTGGAAAAAGACCACGGAACATATCAAGAATTAATGTTAATCTATAATATTACTTTGTCTACGGTAGCAGGTAAGTTTTAAATGTTAAGTATTTAACACTTCGCTTAATTGAATCTTTGGATCTTATTACAAATTTCGTGAGTTGCTCTCAAATGCTTCAAACTTGGAGAACTTTGTTGTGTCGGTATCGAGGCTGCCATTTACAACGCTGTAAGTTCACAGCTGGCAAATTGCTAATTAACTTCCCGCGAACAGTTTCTTGCTTCATAATTAATTTAATTTCTTTCACTTAAATTCATATAACTCCTTTTAATAACTCTTAACTAATTGAATTGAAACTAGTTGTTTTGTTTTTTTTTTTTGGAATTTCGTTGGCGTCAGTGTTGTGTTTTGTTTGTTTATGTTTTGATATGATTCAATACATTTTTTTTTATATCATAAGGTGGCAAACGAGCGAGCGGCCACCTAAAATCGCTGATATAGCGAAGTGACCGTTGCCCATAGACATACGCTGTTGCATATGCGTTGCCTACCTTTAATCGACGGAGGAGAGGATGCACAGAAAGAAAATATTTTCCCTTTCCGTGCATCCTCTCATCCGGAAAGTCCACTTCCACTTCCCATCCTTTCCTTATAAGAAAAAGGGTGGGAAGGGAAAGAGGACTAATTTTGGCCTCCGGGACGCACACTCATCAGACGAAACGCGGAATTGCTTCCGCTTCACGCCTGTCTTCTGTGTGGTCACATCGCCTAAAAGCTTAGAGCCTATTCTAAGTGATTGCTGGTTAGACCTTAGACAATCACGCTGACCCATTGCGGACTTCACAAGCATCTTGAAATTTCTTCGCAGATATGTGTAGAAATATTATTCTGATGCGCACGAATAATGTGTTGTTATCTTCTAAATAACTATCTTCATAGCATACCAAGAATCATTTAAACTTAAATGGGATCTATTGCACATGTACAGAAAAAGATATCTAATTGCCGTTTCGTAAAATGTACTATAAAATGAATAGAGACGGCGCACTACTGATGACAAATTCTTGCAAAAGCAGTTTGTTTTCACAAGTGACAAGCGCGTCTGACATTTTGTACATCGCGTTACGAAATTGGAAATGGTAGCGGCAACGTGTAAAACTATTATATGTTTAGAAAATATGTAGAATGTACTAAGAGTCTTTAAATGGACACTAAGGAAGAGTCTTAGTGAAGATTTTTCATATAAAATATACCGTAACTGGGTATCTGACACCAAAATCTCTGTATACAACATATTCTTGTCTTTTATCTTTGATAAAACAGATATAACAATATGTTTTAAACGGAGATTTTGCTTTCAGAAACCCACAGTTAGTAGGACTATTACCGCGTTCTAAAACTCGCCATTAATTAACCACAGATTTTGAAAAAAAATATTATAATTCCGCTCATCAGATCACTATACATTCCCACCGAGGGGCTCGGAGCCTACCCTAAATCAAGGGTGACTAGGCCATAGTTAACCACGCTGGCCCAGTGCGGGTTGGTTGACTTCACACATATCTTTGAATTGCTTCTCAGATATGTGCAGGTTGCACCACGATGTTTTCCTTCACCGTAAGAACGTCGGATAAATGTACATATGTAAATCGGAAATCGAAAAACACATTGGTACATGGCGGGATTCGAACCCAGGACCTGCAGATTGCAAGTCAAGTGCTTGACCCCTGAGCCACCGCTCTTTATATTATCATTCCATTTTAATTTAATTAATACAAGTGAAATATGACCGCTTACTTAATTAACTTCAGTTTAGTGAAACGAATATTTTGTATTGCATAAATCGGTATAATTAAAACAATTTCATAGGTTTCAGAGCATGAAATGCTGGCCGGCCTTCACATATTCGCATTTGATTACTCGTTATAAGTTGCTTTATGACATATGGTAAATAGTTTTTTTTTTCATCGCAATACTAAGAAATTTCTTTTCCGACAGCGGTCGTTGAACTTACGCTGCTTACAAACTGGACACTAATCTTATACGACTTATGATAGGTCAGTTGTAGATTTTTATAAAATGAAGTCTATATTAAATTATTGTAGAGATTTTTTATGATTAGTAATTTCTGAATGTATTTAATTTACTATGAGAAAGGTATTTTGATTTCTATTATGCAATTAATTAAAATAATTTTGATGCTGGTGCTATACAATTATTTAAAAGCGTTTAAATTGAAAAAAAAATGATTTAAAAAATTTCTAATTGCTTTTAATATATTTTGTTCCCAAAAATTTATGGGTTGATTTTTGTTTTAGTTCAAATTAACATAAAATAAATTGACTTACCAAAAATTAAAAAAAAATCCAGGGCGTAGAACCCTTGAGCAACACGTAAATTCCACTTTTTACCCGAATTCAATATACATGGAATTGACGGTAAAGGAAATGTAGGAAAACGTCGTACGTAAATAAAAAAAAACTGAAAGTATTGCCGGAGCTGCGCGTGCGACGGCGCTTGTACGAATACTGCCGGCCGGTATGAAAGTATACTGCATTCAATAAATATCATTAACTCGCCACGCTGCGCTCAGCTGCGCACAGCCCTAACATTTGCTTCGCTTGTTATGACAACTTACGCAACGCCATCTGTGGTCATCTTAGGTTCAAAAGTGACAATCTTACTAATATTATAAATGCGAAAGTATGGATGGATGGATATTTGCTTTTTAAAAAATGGAGGGTATCTCCAGAACGGCTTAGCTGATCTCGATTAGATTTGGCACAGATGTAGAACATAGTCTGGAAGGCATAGCTAGAACATATAGGCTACTAATTAAGGTTTTTTTTTTAAATTTGGATGCGGTTGTAGGGGACAGTTAATAAAGTACACATTATAACTTTTAAAAAGCCACTTATTCATACCTTTCGACTATTATTTTTTTATCTTACCTTTTCTTTTTTTAATAACATCGTTACTAACACATCTTTAAATCTGTATCAATGTTTGTTTAATTGTTAATGTATATACATTTTTAATAAATAAATAAATAAATAAATAAAATCGTTCAGGACTTTAAAAAGCTGTACTCTATTACTGTGCAAGTAAGTAAGCGAAAAAAATAAGTTATAAGTAAATGCATATAGATATATCAAGTACTTAACCTTCTTAACACACTGTTTCAACCTTAAGCATACAAAACATCTGGAATTTTCCTCAAAGTTGAGTTTAGAATGTTCGGATTAATTCGTGTCAAGGATCAAAAGCCCCGGTTTATTCCACAGCGAAATTATCATTGCAAATGTTTAACTTGCAACAAGCTTACAGCTTTCTATCTGGGGCAATAAAATTAATTGGACGTCACGAAAGTTTAATTAGTAGCACGGAGAGCGACACGGAATAACAAAGAAAGGAAAGATGACAAGCCTTTGACTATAGAAAAACGGACACGACAAAAACTCGCTTTTGTACTAAAATCTGATACTTTTCCTGATGGCAATACTTACGTAAAATTGAAACCTCTTTGTAAACGTACATATATTGACTAAATATTTGCAAGACAAGCACACAAGGAAAATTTAATATTTATTGTTCGTTTTTGTTTTACGAGGAGGGTCCTATCTCTTAAAAGGCAAAGCGCGGTGCGGCTTGAGGGGGACAAATGACATCCTCAACCCCTGGAGCGATGCGCAATAAAATTACTGGCAATTAACATTTTTTTTGTTAAAAAATGACTTTATTAACTGTTTAAATGATTATTTTTACGTTTATACAAAAACTAGCTGTCGCCTGAGATTTAAAAAAAAAACTTAATTAATAGCCTATATGTGTTCTTCCAGACGATGTTCTATACCTGTGCCAAATTTCAGAGAGATCCATGCAGCCGTTCTGAAGATACCTTCAAACAAACATCCATCCATCTAAACATTCGCATTTATAATATTAGTAAGATATCTTTTGTTATCGAGATTAAAAACAATTAAACCTGATATAATTATCACATTAGAGTGGATATCAATAGCATGAAAAAGATTTAAAATAGAATATTTAAACGCAATATATTTAATTATTTAAATACGTTGCAATTATATCAACCATTGTCTTATTTATTATGTTGCTGTATACATAAATTGCCTATTTAATTTGATATTATATATTACACATATAAGCATAATGTTTTAAGAGAGCCTTAAATAGTATATACACTGCCTGCAAATAATACAACTTTTCTAATTCATTATATCGTATATTTATCTCATTGTATCACATTAAGAATTTCTCTACATCGATCTTATTTTTCGCACATCATAATTCACAGCGTATATTATCTGACACAGGCGCGTGACATTGACAAACGTTTGTAAAAATATATTTCTATTTGACTTACATATTCCGAATGAAAGCAAATACATAAGTATATTTTTGTTAATCAAATTAATACAATTCTTTTATATTTCGATTAGATTCAAGTTTACATGTTTTGGAGTCGGTACGACCTTTTAAGCCTTAATAGATTTTTTCTGCAGCATTGCGAGTGAAAAATGCGATTTAATTATTGTTTAAGTAAGGAACACTTCTTAGCTGAAAAAGGAAGTCCCTAGGTAATATGAATGTCTATTAACTTACTTTGTAAGTACACTTTGAAAGCCATGATTTTCACAAATTTATCTGCAATAGAAATTGTATTTTTATTAAAATTTATATTGACATGGATTTTATTTTCATCGTCTAAAATCAACAAAAAAAATAAAGAAAAAAGTCTCATTCCCTTCGTTTCGTCAGTGTACGCCAAAAAACCCTAAAATATAAAAAGTAATACCGGGGGTTAAGTTACTTGGTTTAAGAGTTAAAACCTTTGCTTAGTTATTATAACATAATAGTAATTCTAATCTTACTTTAAGCTCCGACTTTCTCACTTCAAATTAATACAATATAATTTATGGTTTAGCTTTCCTAATTATTTATTTTTTGACGTTATTCGATTCTTAATTTAAAAATAATAAGATGTAACTCATAAGGTTTCTTAACCTATTTAATTATATTGTAGACTAAGGGGCTCTTTTAGTGATCAATTAAGGAATCTAGGTGCGACATCTAAAAACGTCGATGATAATTGATCGTTAAAATTTCAATCGTAAGCAATTTGTGTGTCTTTTTTGGTAAAGTTCCTGCATTTTTTGAGACTTTTTCCCTCGTTGAATGAATTTCGCGTACAATTTACGAGATGAGCTTATATTAAAGCGCAGAGGCGTCCCTTTCCTTGAGAACATAAAGAATTCCGAATAGAGTGTTATTACCTATTCAACTGAGATCGCCTTTGTTATCCGCCACTGGTATTAAACTTGATATTAACATTGGAATGAAAATGCACCTAAAGTATTTTTTATCACGTTTGATTAATTTTTGATTATTATTTTTATTTAACTTTGTTAGAGTTTATTTGTTTAATAGTTGACATCGCCCATGGATATTTCCATTACCAGTGGAACAGCAGATGCGTTGTCGGAACTAAGAAGATGATACACTTACTTCTTGAAGGAGCAGAAGTAGGAGTTTGGAAAAACCGCCGAAGACATACCACAACGCGGCAGTGCGAGGTAAAGAGTTTCGCGAAAACCTCACGGTTGTGGATTGCTAGCCATCGAATTGGTTTGTATGGGACCTGGCTATCCAAAGTTTCTTATTCGTATCGAATTTGACTATACTGTTATTGCAAATTTAGTACAGCTATAATCTTTTATATTTCGATGGCAAAACAATTATTTATAGTAACTTTTACATAATTGCAAAAGTTTAAAACGCAACATATTAACAAATATTAAGATATAACAGTAATTAATACTTAAATTGCACAAGCAAGCAGAGAACCAAATCGTTCTACTTTAGCAATTCGAAGGAAAACGTTTGCACAACAAACGACTTCAGGATGAAATACAGTTCCCCTAAAACTAGTTTTATCTTGGGATATAGAATATTTACAACCATAAAACCGGCCAGAGACAACGTAAAATATACCAGTTTCAAAACTTCAAAATACATTGCGTTTTATTTACCAATAGGAGTGACAATATCAAGTTTTAACGAGGCAATGTATATCTATACTTTCTATTGAGCAGTTGTTTAGATAGTTATGCAACGGTCGCGTGGTGAGTCACGGAAGACGGCTGGAGTCGGCCAATGGAGCATTGAATACTTCGCAACATAGGCACGTCCGTTGGCAATCCCACTGATGGTGGAACTCTATAAAAAATTTCTAATGATAACACTCCACGGAGCCTAGGAAAGTTGCAGCTAAGGTCATTTTTTAGTTTTTTATAAGGTAGCATTACCTGTAGGCACCCTATTTTAGATGCGTTGCTTACCTTTAATCGGCAACGGAGAGAACGCACAGAAAGAGGATATTTTGTTCTTCCACGCGTCTCCGTCCTGCGCCATATCCACTTTTCCTTTCCTTATCAACCTCATGAAGGAACAGGGCTCTTCAAAAACAGTGTCGTTAATGAGACGGTGTACGACTTGATGTCATTTAAATACTTGACGTCAAGAAAATCTTGACTCTCACCGTTCATAATTAAAGCTATTTAGTGTTAAACTTTGCAAATCTTACTAATATTATATAATAAATGTGAACGTTTGGACGGATGGATGGATGTTTGTTTGAAGGTATCTCAGGAACGACTGAACGGATCTCGACGAAATTAGACATGCATGTAGAACATAGTCTCGAAGAACACATAGGCTAATTAAATCCTTTTTTAATTCGACGGAGTCGCGTGCGACATCTAGTATGAAAATAGTTTTGTTTCTACGAGTCTTTACGTAGTGACATTTCCCTCATCTCGTAACAATGTCGACCTACATTTGCATACTTCACCTTGATATCTACAATTGCTTGTTAACCTAGACTATAAATCTTCTAACTTCGTATCGTACATTCTCAGTTTACTTACGCCAGGGATAAGATGGCATTGGTACCAATTTTTTATGATGCAAGTACATACTTACGTAAGTTTATTTGGAAAGTATTTTTCTCAATCGGGTTAATTTTATTTGTCAAGGTTCATTTTCCACAGATCTGTTGAAATGTTTATAAATGAGTGAATCTCAGAATATTGACGCCATATAGTAAATGTGCGACGTTGCATAGTTTCCTTTTTACCTAAAGGTCCATATACTCACGTTGTTTCTGCTTCACCTCCATCAGGACTAGTCATCGTCCTTTGCAAGCATTATTAGTTATTTCTAATTTTAATGGTCACATATTCCTGATAATTAATTCTAAAAAGGTAAGGTTGGTAAAAAAGGGCCTTTCCTGTAGGACCAATAGACCCAATGGAATCTTATTCTATTGGTCCGATTAATTGTATGCTTTCAATCGGCCCAATGAGATTTTTGCCTAATTTAGTCTTCTTTCCCTTCCCACCCTTTTTCTTATAAGGAAAGGATGGGAAGTGGAAATGGACTTTCCGGATGAGAGGATGCATGGGAAGGAAATATATTTTCTTTTTGTGCATCCTCTCCTCCGTCGATTAAAGGTAGGCAACGCATATGCAATAGCATATGTCTATGGGCAACGGTCACTTCGTTATTTTATTATAGCTATTTCAGGCGGCCGCTCGCTCGTTTGCCACCTTATGATATAAAAAAAAATCCCCTTAGACCGATGATCGGTAGGCCCATAGTCCCAACGGCAAACGCCCATGAAAGTCAAGGTTGGAAAACGTTAGGTAGGTGGGGTACAACTAACTAGTGGCTAGGATCAGGTTAAATTAAACACATTGATAATATTCTCAATTTTAGTTTTATTTTTATAGAAAAATCATATACACTCATCCATTCATCGCACATTATATATAAATACATTCTGTTTTGCATACAGAGATATTCAGAAAATAGCAATTAGCTAATCACGACATTTAGCTAGCAATTACAACTCAACATCCGCGTAACTCAAGCTTTATAATACATCGCCTCATCGCATTATGTATTCCAAAAACCTTTATCGAATACATTATTTACTTCATTATAATATTTATATAATAAAGTTTACATATATTACATTTTATTATCTATTTTTGCTATAATTTCGAATACTTATCGGCGGATAAAGCAATAGATATATCACCTATCATAAGTACGAAAATTCTCTTAACAAAAACTGCTGGCACAATGAAGTTCTAGCGTTACATATATTTTTTATAATTAAAAGTTACAAACTAACATCTAATCCGACAACCTTACATGAAAATATGTAAGCAATTTACTGATAATATACACAATAAATAAGACAATGGAATGTTATTAAAATTACGTTTGTCATGAGCGCGGTACTATATCCAATAGGGAAAAGCATTCCATCATTGTACTCTATCCCAAATAACCGCGAACACGACTTTACATGAAATAATAAAAAAAAATAAAGATAAAAAAATAAATCTAACTCTCATATTAAGACAAATTATAGCAAAAATACTTGTAAATGATTAGGCCACAGGCGCAGTGTTCAATGTGCCCGAGCGTGCACCGCCGGTACGGCAACGTGGACCATGTATAGCTGGATCTGAACACCACAAAATTACATCAACGATGCGCCTCCCTACATATATGTGTATATTATCGATGTCTTCGACGTAAACAAATGTAACTCACAACTTTGGAATTTTGAACAAGGTTTAATTTTTAACATTAGCTTAAAATAATAAGGATTTCAATCAAATTGATTTGCACACGTCAATATTTTTATTATTACAAGGTGCCAGCATTCGCCGAAACAGCGAAACGAGAGTTCCTCTTAGATATCTGCAGTTGCAGAGACATATCCTGAATCAACCGAGGTGGAGACACACAGAAAGAGGAAAGAGGTCTACCCCTCATATGCGTTCCCTCCTTTATCAAGTACACTTCCCCTTCTTATTATTTCTTATAATAAAAGGGTGGGAAGGGAACGTGGACTAAAATTAGGCTTCTGGCACGCACACTCATCATAAGATACGCGGGATTATCTTTTACCATACTAATAGTTAAGTTTTGTAGTGTAAAATTTGTAAATACAATTATTTATGCAGGAGACATCGTTATATTGCATATGCACGGGTTGCATATGCGCATATGCATACCGTGTGGTTGTGTCGGCGGGGCGGGGG
>NW_013530969.1:4120323-4191089 GCF_000836235.2 Papilio xuthus
CTGCGTAGAGCGTGGTGGCGATGTATGTGGTGGGTACGAAGCCCTCCTCGCGCGTGTGCTGGCGCCGCACCCGCGTCCACCCGTCCCCGGCGTCAGTCTCCAGCACCAGCAGCCGCTCGCCGCACTCCATGCGCATCGTTGAACCTGTGCCGTTTGCTGCACACACAAACACAACGTAAAATCAACTGTGCAAAATACATAAGAGAAGATTCTAATTCAACCAATGTCTTTGTCAAACACAGATCGGCAACATTTGCAACTCTAACCGTGTGCTTCTAAGACCAAACCTCTGTTTGGCCAGATAATGACAGGAATAACGATATTTTATAAAGACATTTTGGTCTCAGGAACCCACGGTAAATCGAGCAGTATCCAACTTTTTAGTTTGTTTATTTCGCGCACAATTTTCTTTACATTATTAGTAAATAATATAAACTGACCTTCAAATGCGTATAACGCTTTGCAATATCCGAGCGGCTGTAGATCAGGCTCGTAATAGTAATCAATATCGGACTCGTGGTCGTGTGCGTCGTGCTCGTCGTGGTCGTGATGGTCGTGGTCGTCGTGGTCATGGTGGTCGTGATGGTCGTGGTGTCCGTTGGCGTGGTCGTGTGCGGCGGCCAGCTCCCCGCCGAGTCCGGACTCTGGAGATCCGCCGGCGACGCGCGCGGCGGATGCGCACGCAGTAGTGCCCGTACCCGTGCCCGTGCTCACTGACGACTCGGACGCGGACCGCGACAGAGATTCGCTGTTTGATCCGATACTGTCCGTGCAAACATAATATATGCTAATTAGATAGTTTAATAGTCACTAAGGAAATTGGTTTTATCATCTTAAAAGAAACGCCGTAACGACTTATTTGTTCAACTCATTTAACGTATAGACCGATAGGGCTATAAGAACCTGGGCATAAATAAAGCTAAATTATAACAGCTCACTAGCGACCCCTTGTCAACGTCAAAAATGTCACAATATCTTATTTGTACTATAGCTGTCATATAATTTTTTCCTTTTATGTCGTTTTATATGTATTGTTTGATGCAGTGTACCTGATGGCCTGTGCAGGTGGCGCGGCGCCGTTGGTGCGTGCTGCAGGATGCAGCGGTGGTGCGCACACTTGGCTGTGCGCCTCCGCCAGCAGCTCCTCGTATTTACGCAGCTGTTGCCGCAACTTCTTCAGCTTGTCACAGCACTCGTTCAGTTGACCTACGAACACAGATCATGTATATAAATTATTCATGAACTTTCTAAAAAAAAAAAAAAAAACATTTTGACAACATTTGACAGACAATAAAGTGTTTTTTCCTTTTGTGGACGGAACCCTAAAAAATACTTATATTTTTGTACGTTGTATGTAAAATAAAGTGATTTTTTGTACATCTTTGGTATATTCAGTGCTACAATATGCTGACATCTGTAGTGAACAAAAGTCAGTTTTTCTCTCCATTGATAGTATCTACTTAATGTTATAAAAACTGTTCAAAATAAAACTTGATAACATCAAACCTTCTACAGTCATCGGATCCCCTAAGGTAGGATTTGTTTCATATACTCCTTTCATCTTCATGAGACCTTCCATAGCGGCTTGTTCCTGTGCAACCTGACAAACAGAACTAAGAATTCATAAAAGCACTACAAGAATAAATGCAAGTAGATAATGAAGACAAGATTTGGTTTTTTATTATCTACTTATCTTACTAATATTCTAAAGCGAAAGTTTAGATGGATGGATGGATGTTTGTTAGAAGGTATCTCCAGAACAGCTAAACAGATCTCGCTGAAATTTGGCATAGATGTAGAACATAGTCTGGAAGGACACATAGGCTACTATTTACGTTTTTTTTCATAGGAAGTTTTATATTTTTTTAATTTAAAACGTAAATTTAACAAACCTGTTTGTTTAACTCAAGAACTTTGGCTTGTAGTTTCTTTTTCTTCTGATTCGGTGGCAAATCTGAATAATCCTCCTTTCCATCCATCGACATGTTGTTCTAAAATACATTTAAAACATTAACACTTATACTAAAAATTTAAAAAACACGAACAATCCAGACAATCAATAAAGCGTAACAAAATGTACATTTCTAGCCCAGTCTATGTTTGAAATTCCATTGTCGTAATACTTGTATTAATACATCTAAATATCTCTTTTTTTAACTGAAAAGATGATATGTTTGTATACAAGTGTTACAACAATGGAAACCCACAGTAATTTGTGAATGAATAAACACAAAATGTGCTTGTGTATACTCGTATTGGTAAATATGGCTAAATCATCACTTCAGCAACCATCTAACAGTTGGTAGAATTAAGAAATAAAGTGATTATTTATTTAAGATAATTGAATAAATTTCAGCCAATGATAGTTAAACCTATTATATACAAGTTAACTTTAGAAATAAAAAGATTAAGATAAGTAGAAATAAAAGATCGAAAATAAAGAATTATTTACAAGGGTTTTTTTGCAAGTTAATCCATTGCTTTCGCATAATTTGAAAGTCATAGACAATTTATTTGGTTACTTATGATCTGCATGCAGAAGAAACATTATAAAATTAAAGATTTGCTATTCCCGTTTAAATAAAAAAAATTACATTCCAAAAATTCAAATAAATTTAGAAATTTTAACGGTGGATATAATAAACCAGTGTTTTACCATAGTCTATGGGTGTTTTCCTAAAAAAAATCTCATTGGTCCAATTGAAACCATAGAATCCAATAGGTTTTTTTATTCAATGGCCTCAAAAGCCAACACTCCAAAAAGTATATTTCCGTGAATTTAGCCAATACCAAACTTCAACCATAAAACCTGCAATTTCACGCGACTAACCTTAAAAGAGTGGCACGCCTCAATAATCCTCTGTCGTCAAATTGTACCAGGACGGGATGAAGGCAAACAAATTATATTTAAATAAAAAAAAACAGAAATGAACAGAAACAAGGACTTTCACCGTTTCATCGGAAAGTCCTAAAGCGAAGCCGAAATGATGACAGTAAATGTTATAACAAAAAGAATCAGTTTGTGACTAATATGCATGGCTTTGTTTGTATGAAGTGTCAGACATTGCATGTATGGCGCATGCGAACTTACGCGCCCTCTAGACTTACTTTTTCATTGTGATGGGACATCAGACGCCGGCCAATATCATTTGATAATCAACCCGTGTTATTGGAATCGAACGGGGAATGAACAAAATAAAAATAAAATTAGTATCACCATCTCCAAAACCATAAAATTAATAACCACCATACTTCAAAAATATAAAGAAAAAAAAATGGGAATATATTTCATGCATATCTAACATTTATAAATTAAATCAAACATACTTCGAATTCCATTTACCGTATTATTCAGCAATTATATATATTTGTACTTTTACTTATAAATAAAAAAAAATATAAATCATCTATGCATTTCTAAATCATAGATCAAAATTTATCGAGACATTGGTACTGTAATGCTAGTTTCACACAACACCAGAACATTGTACATACTCCCTCATAGTGTGAAACTAGCTTTATATCCAGGGTCGGATTCTGTTTATTCTTTTTTTTTAAGTGCTACGTATTCAGCCAGTTATAAATATGTGTTCACCTTATTGGAGGTGAATATGGAGAGCAGTCCGCCTCGTTTCTTGACGCGGTGTGAGACAGTGCCGCGCGCCGCAGTGAGGTGATGCTGCGGCGGCGCGTGCTCCTGCGAGTCCCGCCCTGACGCCGCCTCGAACCTGAACTCCTCGGGCGGCACGAAACCTGACTTGTACCTCTCTATCACCAGCTGGGTGTCCTGGAAAAGTCAACAACTGAATAAATATCAAACAATAAATATTTAGGTATTTTTTTTCGATTTCAATATTTCTTATATCTTAAAGTTCCCTTCCAACAAATAATACGATACAGAATGAAAAAAATGATAAAAATAAAGATTGCAATGTATTTCATTACCAAAAAAGGTTTAAATCTTACTAATATTATAAATGCGAAAGTTTTGATAAACGGACGTTTGATTAAAGGTATCTCCTGAACGGCGATATCTCTTGACGAGATTTGGCACAGACGTAGAACGTAGTCTGAAAGGCTACTTATTTAGTTTTTTTTTAATTTGTTAATATAATTACCTCTTTTTCATTAATACTATTAGCGGCTGTCTCCATTCCGTCAAGGCACTGCATTATTATAGGGAAGACTTTCCTTTCGACGTCCACAGAACTTAACATGAAGTTCTTTATATTTTTGATTCTTTTTTCGTCTAAATCCTGAAACAAGAACAACAAAACATAAAAAAAATTACACAGCAAAAACTGTGTTAAATCATAAATGAACTGAAACATTCATCGCCATATATTGTAGTTTAAAAATAAAAAATCTGTCAGAAATAGGCGTCGACTTTAATTTGTGTCTACTCGACCTAGTTGGCAGAGCGCCAGGTGCAAGCGGGAGAACTCAGATGCATTTCATCATATTGTTATAAAGTTCATGAGTCATGTTTACGTTTCTGATAAATTTTATAGAAAAATCTTAAATTGGGATGCGCCATTGTGAAAGACAGATATTTAAAGCAAAAATTATATCACACCTATTCGTTTTAAAAGGAAGAAATCGAGCAAACAAAACCAACAAAATAAAACTGATAGATTTATTGAATAGATAAGTGTACGTTAAAATATTTAATTATTATATTTATACTAGCGGACCCGACAGACGTTGTCCTGTCTACACATATTTAATTTGAATAAATTAATATGAAGTTAATATTTGATGAAAATTGTGAATCTAAACTATTCCCAGATCCCCTTGAACACACACAAAAAAATTCATCAAAATCGGTCCAGTCGTTTGAGAGAAGTTCAGTGATATACACACTCACAGAAGAATTATATATATAAAGATGTTACATGTAGCAAAACAAGTTAGTAAAACATTCTTTATTTTACTCTTACTTTTTACTAATCCTTTATTAATATTAAAATTAGAATGTTTAGATTGATGGATGGATGTTTGTTTGAATGTATCTCCGGAACGGCTGTATGGATGTCGCTGAAATTTGGCATACAAGTAGAACATAGTCTGAAAGAACACATAGACTATCTATTAAGTATGTTTTTTATTCCGCGCGGGCGGACTCGCGGGCGACAGCTCGTTAAGAATACTTTCTCTCACTTACGTATAAGATTATTCTCACCACTTCAATAACAGAATTTGTCTATGATCCATCACAAATTTTGCCGATGTTCATATTATCACCATTCTTTATAGATGATTAATTCTAACTGAAATGTTTGTTTTTATCTAAGGATTGTACCTGTAGCTGTTTGAATACATGTGGCAACCGCTGTTCATAGTGTTGTCGCTGTGCCTCGTTAGTCTTGCGCAGCTGTTCCGTGTACTCCTGCTTCGCCTCCTCGCAAGCCTGACCTCGCGCCTTCACGTTCGCTTTCTGTTTCTCCAACTCTGCTCGACTGTATACATAACATTTTTAATTTGATGTATATTTCCTCTTTCTAAAGTTCAATTTTTTATGTTGAAGGTAACGAATAGCTTGATGCTTTCGATGCGATATCTCCCGTAGCAAATACAAAAAGAGTGCAAAGGGGCTTTTAGTTAAAGTGACGTGGCAAAACGATTAAGCCTAAAAGCAAACCGCGCCAGACAGAAAATGAAGACTCGCTAAAAATGATAACCTTTTTGTTTTGAAACAAGAATCTCCTATCGTTCAGCGTCCATACATCAAAAATCTTTGCTTAAAATAAAAAGAAGTAAAGTATTAAATATAACTTTACAAATTATAATGAAACCGGCCGCCCCGCTGGTACACTGAAAGGATGATTCATTTATAAACATGAATAAAACAAGTAGCACCCTCGAGTTCAACCTACGAGATTGAGTACAGACTGAAATAATCCTGGCCGAAAAATTAAAAACTCAAATTTCATTAAAGGAATTATAAAAAATACTTTTTCTTTTTAATTTTGTACCTTAGACTGAGATCAGCGTCAGCCTTGTCGAATGTTTCGATAGCCCTCTCGGACTCGCGGGCGGCGCGCTCGTAGGCCCGCCGCGCTCTCTCCAGTGCGCCTATAGCAGAGTTGAGTACGGCCACTTGTTTGGCGCCTTCGTTTAAATGTTGCTGAAATTAAAAGGACGATAAAACGGTCAAGTGTCAGGAAGTTAACTCGCGCCGTGTTGGAGCGTTCATAGACAACTATATATTTTTTTAATTTGAGTAACAAAGCATGGCTAAATAAAAGTAATTCCAATAAAAGCCAGAACAATTTTTTTTGAATCAGAACTATAACGCTAACCACTTAATGTATTATTAATTAAGCTATTTGTTTTATTGTAATCCCAAAACGGTGTAACAAAATTAAAGGTTACAGTCGTTTATTATCCATTTAAATGAAATATTTTTAAAAGAAAAAAAGGCTAACACATTAATCGAGGTGTTGGACGTTGAAGATTGGCATCAAATCAAGTGTGTCATACAATTACATATCTAAAATCCTTGACCCGGTCGCATCTAGGCGGGCGGCGCGGCACGAGTCGGGATCAATATGGCACAAACACAAGCGCCAACTTGCTTTAATGAGGCACAACGTTTGCCAAATTGTTCTTTCGCAATCACGCTGTCTGTATTTGTATATAAAAAATACAAAAGACGAGCATTATAATAAGGTCAATTCGCTCGAAGAATGTATTCAAAAGAAAAACATTGTTAAATAATTTATTTGACGCGTGCATTTTTTTGTTTTAAAAATTAATTAAAAGTTTTTACTCAGAGACAAATTCTAATAATCAGATTATAATTAATAAATCTAAAAACCGTTGGAATACGAGATGCATCAGCAAAGACGTTCATGTATGAAGGAATTAGAATGTGGAGTAACGAGTCCGTACTGTAAGACGCTTATGTTCGTTCCCGATTGACTTGTACGGTACTTTTATTAATACTAAAATGACCATAAAAAACAAAATTACTTATCATTATACATACTAACATGATTTAAGATATACATATTCCCATTTATGACGTCATAAAATAGATAACCGGAAAAGTTAGACATTAACTCTGTTCTTGGTTACAGGGATAGGAATATCCAGATAAACACCTAACCTTAAGACTTGGTCATGCTAAATAATAGAAACCTATTGTCATATAGGAGTTAATTATTCGCCATGGGAGCGCCTTACTTCAGATTAAGTAAGAAATCCTTCCATAAAGCTATACTTTAAACCATTAAACGAGTCTTAGTAGTTAAAGTATAGTTTTCTGTAGTTGTTGGTTACCTTCCTCTCTTCTCTTAGCTCCTTGGCAAGCAGGTGCAGCTCTCGCACGACGTTAGACTGCAGGTTCTCCGCTACGACCTCGCGCTGCCCCGCGAAGTCGCCCAGCTCCTGCAGCAGCTGTCTGAATGCTTTGCAAGCTGAGTATCTACAAATAAGACAAATAAAATTTCATTTCAATGACAATCAAATAAAATCTGCGTTTCTCCTAAAATTGATTCAATAAAATCGCATTAGCAGTAAAAGTGTAGGATATAAAATACACTGTGATAATTCCGATCTCGATGCAGAATAGTCGCTTTAATGGAAAAGGGGTTTAAGATATGAAATGGATGTAAAATAGAATTCCTTTAACTATGGCTAAAGAATACTAATTATAGACTAGATTCATTATATGCATTTAAAACTAAAAACGGACTATACATAATATTTTTAGTAGGATCATTAAATCATAACAGGTTCTAACCAGGAGAGACAGTAAACCCGTAAACTCGTTAGTTCATCAGATACCAACTGCATACAACTAATTACTCTTTAGCAAAACTAATTAAATATAAAGTTTAACTAGCACATTTATAGTCTTCAAATGGTTACTTATACGTACCTTAGCGTAAATTTCTTTCACTTAAACTATAATAAGCAAGAAATCTATACTTAAAGTTTTGAAGTCAAACTTACAAAATTAAATACATTTCCGACTTGTTTTGTACTAAGGAAACTCTCTCTTAATAATCACCTAATACTTCTTAGTATCTAACAAAATGTATTGAGTAAAACACGCGGACAAAACATTTAAATTAATAAACTCATTGTAGAGATGAATCACAATCACTCCACTCACTTTCCGAAGAACTGCAACGGAAAGACGAGACTATTGTTTTTTATTATTTCTAGAATGGGACAAGTAACAAGCAACTACTAAATCATTGATAAATAGCTTTTTCCCGCTCCGGTGCAAGTGATAGCTAAATATAACTAGGAATCCTTTGTCACAAAAGCAATGACACGATGTGTCATTGTCTACATAGAAATCTATACTATTTAAACTCAAAAATGAACAAAAACTACAATAAGAACTTAACGTATTAAAAATATATAGTATTATTATCAGCAAAATAATCTGTCTTAAATTATGTATGGTATTAGAGAAAGATGATAACTAAATACATAGATTCCAGTTTTTTAATTAATTAATTAAGATTTTATATCATTAACCTTCACTACAGTCGAACCTGGAAAAGCGAGAAACCTCTAAGCCGAGTCATTCGTCGGTACGGACGGCTTTTATAAGCGAGACATATCGCAGTCCCTTGGACTCTCGCTTGTCCAGGTTCGACTGTATATTATTAGCTTTAAACGCATACTTCCTGTCTGTCCGTTGATGAGCTTATATCTAGACATCCACTTATACAGTTAACAAGATTTTTAGTATGGATACCATGTGTGTCGGGTAAATATTACTACATTATAGCATAGTACTTAGGTTACACTACTGAAATATCCTAAGAACTAACGGTCCTATAAAGTCAATATATGATTTGAAGACTACCAGGGCAAAATAAAATCATAGTTTTAATATAGGCAATAAGGAGAAAAAAAAACATTATAAAACTTACTGGTATTCATCTTCTTCTTTTCTTTTAGGTTGATAACTTTTGACGAGCCTCCTGCAAACAAAATAAATTGCGTAAATTTGCGACATAAACGGTCGTATCTTTTGATTGGGTTGGCTTAGAAGTTTTATTTTTTCACAGCACCTAGCGACCGCAGATCTGAACATTTGATGTAAATTCCAGCTTGATACCTTCACGCGTTTTTGAGAAAAAGGGTCTGACAGACGGACGGACGGACAACAAAGTGATCCTATAAGGGTTCCGTTTTTTTCCTATGAGGGAACCCTAAAAAAATAGCAACATATTAACCATAATATGTTGGTATTTTTTTAGGGTTCCGTACCTGGGTTTTGTAAGTACCAACTTACAAAAAGAGAAATGATTGCGTAAATAAACAAATTTAATTTAAATAATGCTTAAAATTCATAGATACAGTGTACGGTACATTCGAATGATACAATTTAGTGAAAAAATCTCTCGCATTTCGTATTCAATAAACAGCGCAAAATAAAGTAGTGAAAGTGAACTTTCGACAAGTTACGACACTCCCCGCGCTAGTATATGTCTTGTTTATAACATATACCGTAATCCTTTTAATATATTTATGTAATACATAACACCTCTTTTACAAATCTTTCTATCGGCTTTATTTGAGACTATTGTTTTCTTGGATTACGTAAAAAGTGCGTGTTGGGGTCAATAAAAGACTTTCACTTTTATAATTGGCTGAGAAAAAATACGTAATAAGATTAATTAATTATATACATACTTATTACAAAACGAAACAAAAAACTAATAAAATGTCAAATTCCTGTAGTCTTTTATATTTTTTCTGCAGTTGGTAAAAATCTTACTAATATTATAAATGCGAATGTTTGGATGTACGAATGTTTGAAGGTAACTCCAAAACAACTGCATGGGTCACGTTGAAATTTGGCATACATAGAACATAACCTAAAGACACAAAGGCTAATAATTAAAATTATGTTTTTTGTTTAATTCGAACGGTCGATGTCGCGGGCGACAGCTAGTAAAAAATAAGACTTTAAAAGATTTTATCGGCATTAATTACCTGCATCAATCTATAGGTTAACAAACTACTAAGGAGGTATAATGCACTTGATCCTATATTCAAAAAAGGTTTCAAGAGGAATTCACGTTACTCCGATACTGAAAGTCTCTGATCTTGCAAGATACGCTCTGTCTTGTAAGACAAGAGTGCTTACCTTTGTGCTTGCATATTTTGAAGTATGTAAAAGAAAGTTCATTGGGTGTTCAGGTTATATAAAATTTTCCACATTTCTTTACAACGAGTATCGGAAGAATTTTAATTTTACGTTGACAAAGATATTTTTAATTATTTTTCAATAAGAAATAAGTAGACTTTCAATTTTCCTGTATTACAGAACTCAATTTTATTCAATTAGTAAATTTATAATAATAAAATAATTAAATACAATGACCATTTTTCTATATAAATCATATTTCCATAAATGTCTATTTAGCTTTATTCTCGGTCGTTCGCTAAACAATAAAAAAACAAATTTTTACATATAGCGAATAAAGTTTTATGTAAAAACTAAATACAGCTATAATAATGCTAATAAAAAACATTTCGCAGATCGTTCCATTAATGCTTATAGTAGTAAATATAAATTTAGCGCACATTTTAGCCGCAAAGCAACTAACACACACACATGAAAAATATAATTTATATTATTTACTTTTTATTATTTTGTTGGTTGACTTCACACATATCTTTGTATTTCTTTGCAAATGTGTACAGATTGCATCACGACATTTTAATTCACCGTAAGAAGGTCGGATAAAAGCACATATAAATACGTAAGCATGGTACATGTCGGGATTCGAACCCAGAACCTGCAGATTACAAAACAAGTGCTTTAACCGCTGTGCCACCGACCTTTATTAATTGATTATTATTTACCTGAGTTTTCCTGCATACTCGAGCTCTATAGCGCATCGATCCTTTACAAAGTTACCATATTTGTCTAGGAACTCGATTCCCTTGTGCGTGTGGGCGGCTAAGTTATCATATTGATCCTGCGAACAAACAAACAGTACAATTAATACATATGTCAAAACGTATAACAGAGGAAACAGGGCTGAGATACGAGGTCAGTAAAGGGAAGCTGTAACGGCGATAAATAGCCGACAATTCGGTTACTACCAAGCGTATTCAGAAGCTATTGTAATCGAGTGTTGTGCATCATGTTTAGGCAAATTATCCATATAACCTTTTTTTTCAGAAGGGAATGCTTTAGGCATACTCCGTGCCTCGGGGAAGGCACGGTAGTTATGTGGGATTCTCTCCCCGAATGGGAGCATACCCACTAAACCCCTCTGTTCCCTCATAGCCATAATGTGGGACGCCACGGGATCGTGTTAACTTACCACCGCGATCATATAACCTGACTTAAACACACATATGTACACAACTATCCCAAAAGAGTACAATTGTTATAGTAGTAATAGCATAATCTTACTAATATTATAATATAAATGAGAATGTTTGGATGGATAGATGTTTTTTGAAGGTATCCTCAGAACGGCTGCATGGATCTCGCTAAAATTTGGCATAGATGTAGAACATAGTCTAGTTTTTTTTTTTAAATTCCGCGCGGACGTAGTCGCGAGCGACAGCTAGTAGCATAATACATGTTGCAAGATACGCGAAGAGGGAGATAGAAATGTGCTACGAACGCTTGTTATTAAAGAAAACGAAAACAAATCACGTTCTAATAGATAGAATAATAACATTTAATATTATTATAACTTATTCAGCTTGTGAGAAAATTCAGTATTAAATACCGTCTAGAATTCGTCTGGGACTTTCGAGAATATACGGCCATCAGCCAAATATTTAAATTTTATATTACAATGATAATTTACAATGTGAAAGCATAACTGCTAACAATTCAAATTTGCTGTCAAGAATCATGAGTTGCGAACTATGGAGTTTATTTTCGGCGCCACACATCGCGGAGGCGACAATTGACCTGTTATCTCTAATGCGTCCCGTCCGTCCAAACCAGAAGTTGGTTCCTGTGTCGTTGTCCTAACCAATGATCTAGTAGAGAAGCTAGTAACAACAATTAATTAAGATAATAAATCAAAAGAAGCTTCAGTACAAGGTTTAAGTTGAAAACCATTGTGGACATTTTGTGTGTAGATGGAGTGTAATAAGTGATTAGTTAAACAGTTTCTAGATAACACATCCCTAAACACTAAATCAACAAACGTAGACGTATATAAACCAAAGAGATTAAGGTAACATTCAACTTAGTGGTTCGTAAACGTTCAAACGATGCCCAATAGACCTTGTATCTATAACAATGACGCATTTACGGCGGACATATTGTGACAATTACATTAATTACTTTAGTAATAAGCGCGACACCAAAATATATTAATAGTAAAGTCCTACATATCTGAGAAGAAATTCAAAGATATGTGTGAAGTCAAACAACCCGCACTGGACTAGCGTGGTTGACTATGGCCTAGTCACCCCTAACTTATGATAGACTCCAAGTTCCTCAGTGGGGACGTATAGTGAGCTTATGATGATGTAAAGACCTAACGAGTCCCATTCCAAATCTTGTATAGTAAAACTTTAAGTTTAATTAGTTTAATTAAACTAAACTAATATCTAACAACGTTAGCTGTGGTTAATAATTTAGTTAGATACATGTTCCTGTTTTCAATCTGTGCAAACCTAAATTATACATCGTTTAAGAAACCTCAACATCCGGAGTCTAAATATAGACGCCCTATCGGCTGCTCCAAACACTACTGAATGAGGTGTACTCGAGAAATACAGCGCTCATTTTATAAATTTACTTTACGAAAACATGTTGCAAAATAATACAAAATTATAAAAGAATATAATCATCATCATTCATCTACCTAAAGATAAATTTTATTGAAGTATTTGATGATTTGGTAATAAAATTTTACAATCGTAAAATAAAATACATTCAATCTCTCAAACAAAGGTCGCTGTAAATCTAATGATATTTTCGCCGCAAGTTCTTACAAAAAACACCGATAATTTCTTACCTGGCCAGTTTGAATGTGAATAACGATAATAAGTCAAGGTCACGAAACATACACAACACATCTAGACTTGAAAAAAAAAACATTTGTGATTCAGACTAATTTTTCCCTCGCAATATACTCATTTACATCATTGACACTCAACTTCCAATACTAAAACACTTTATTTAACGGATAAATAATGCTTTAACCATTATTAATAACTGTTAAATTATAGTATGGCAATGAAAATGACAAGGATGGTCTTTCTAAGTTAACATATTATACTAACAAGAACGACGAAGGTTGAATTAACAGTACTGGAAACAGACAACCATGTTTAGTTGCTTGAATTTTAAAGTCTATAACTTCTACCAACCTCAGTTAACAGAACGACAAACTGATATTTATCTCTAATAAAAAATACTTCCTATACAACAAAATAAATTTTGTTGCAAATATATCGACGTCCAATTCGTTGTAGCAATGACGGAATGACCACTTTGTCGTTCGACACGAGCACCGACCCGAGATAGAGCAGGCTCGGTGCACAATGCACGTCCGAATGCATTGTTAAATGAATATTATAGGGCCTTTTATGATTGTCCGATGAACTATAGATGTGCATACAATCCGGGAGTATCCTAGATGCGGGTTGCACGGGACGGATCATCGTAACTATCTTTGGAGGCCTATGCCCAGCAGTAGGCGTCACACAGCTGAAGAGAGCTCGTCTACATAACGAATTGTAACCAATTTTGATAATTAAAAAACTCGTTAACACTTTACTGATAAAAGTAAGCAAATCAGGCTACATATTACTACACAAAAAATATTACGACACTCTATACAAGTTCGTGTACTCTTTGTAAACTAATCAATTCGATTTTTTTCAACAAATTTTGATTATTACGCACGACTAGTTATTTATCTGTGAATTGAAAATACAACGGTCATCTTTTTTATCATAAAAATTGAAAGTCATGAATGAATCAGCGCGAATACAACAATCTATTGAATAGTAAACTTTCGATGGCAATCAAATACTATCATTCAATTTGTTGAGACGTGCGGCGACACGGATACATCGACGGATACATTCCGGTCGCATACAAAGACGATTAAACGCTTTTATTATATTGAAATTTACAGTTATGCTTAATAAAGTATTTAAGTAGAGAAAGGCAAAAATATTACAACGTTTTGATACGCGCGTCGTGTGGTGTGGCATACAGCCGTGGCACGGTTCGTTAACCTGGTCGACGGTGGTGCGACGTCGCGATGAGAGAGCCAGCGGTGGCGTGGGAGAACTGGACCGGTGATACCACCGCAATATCCAACTCGGTACGCGGTGCAATAACTCGTCACCATGCAGGAGCTATTCTAAGAGTCGTTAAGGCGCCGAGTACTTTGCTACGAAAATAAGTTATGACTAACTTAAGTATCCAACGCAGACATCTTCTAAGATATAAAACGAAGCGAGTTACCATCGTTATTATGAAAAAAAAAACTGAGCCTGACTTGGGTAAGATGGATAGTTCCTAACACAAATTTGTGGCTATGTGAAAAATATGCTCAGAAGAGAAGATTTCGGGATAGATTGATAGTAGTAGTAGTGATCCCATCTTAAGACATAAACAGACTCTAAAATCAGGACAGGACATTTAGTTTTTTGATGTTTAATAACGTAGTGACTAGCCTTCGTGACATGGTCGTCGCGATGTTGTGATATTCATACGAGTGCGACATGATTTGCGTAGACAATGGTTGAAGGCGGTACGTCGCACGGCGCAAGGAATGCGCTCACGGATTGTTCGCGGCATCGGCACATCAGTATGCGAGGCGAGGCACACGCGGTTACCGACACGTGTAAGGTCTTCGTTTACCTTGCCTAATTATTGGAATACAAATATATTGACGTTTCGTACGTGATACAATTCTAGTAACGCTTCTGAATTACTTTCGGTTGAAGCGTGTCGCAATGTAATGATATAACAATCCAAATAAGGGCTCGATGGAAAGGTTTTATATGTAAATTCACTTATTAATTTTAATATGAGTCACGTTGAAGGCCAGACGTTGTTGTTACGATCCGTCTCCAAATCTGAATAACAAGCATGTTGTTCAATGTCGGTCCAATGATTTGAATTGACGTAATACGAATCTTAAGATGAAAAAAGAAAAAAATCATTGCAAAAGCTTTATTTTCTTGCAGAGAAAGAGATAATTAAGTGGTCTGATGATTTCCATGACGATAAAGAAGCTATACGTCTCAGTTGTTTAATAAAATACCTTAAAATAGAAAATTTACGATTGTAGACTCCCTAGACGCATATCAAGCGAATTAGGCATGACTGAATTTATTAATATGCCCCGGGTAGGCTATTCTGATCATACGACGTATTACAAAAGGGCGAGGCGCAAATATGAACAATGATAGAGTGTGTTCAATTGTCGTAGGTTATGTGCGTCAGTCCGATAGCTTAAGGCGCGGATGTTAGACAATAAGCCGGCCGGCTAACTGTGTCATCGGCAGGTGGACCACGACTTAATGAAATGATAACAATAATGTTACTTTACACAAGTATCGTATCCTGACGCTATATTCCAAGAAATTTAATCTTACTAATAATATAAATGCCAAAGTTTAGATGGACGAATGGATGTATGTTTGTTTCAAGGTATCTCCAGAACGGCCCGACGGATCTTCATGAAATTTAGCACATATATAGAACATAGTCTAAAATAACTCATAGGCTACCAATTATCTTTTTTTCAATTCCACGGAGTCGCTGGCGACACCTAGTAATCTTACATTTAAAGTACAGACAGTAAATTATTTACTGTTTTCAATCCTCATAGTATTTTTGTACGCATCTGATCGCAACTATACATCTTTGAAGTTTTAACACATATTTTCGTTTTCAGTCGATCGATGAATAAATAAATCTATGTTAGAAATATCTTACTAATTTTATATATGATCTTGAAATTATACAAACAGACGTAACTCTAAAAACATTCGAGTAGAATATGAAATGAAGCTTTTATTACCGACATAGTATTATTTGATAGAACAAATTAATGTGTTGCGAAATACATTTCGAGTGACGTCATAATTTGGCACATTGGGCAGGTCAACGAACGCACTAACATTTGGTCTACAAATGTTGGACACTAACAGACAACGGAGAACTAGGCGCGTCCAAAATTTTAATGCTGTTATGCAAATAGAACTAGGTTAGATTGAAGTTAAATTAAAAACGATTGGATGTCTTATAAACGGCTAGGGTGTTTATACGACAGCACTATTTGTATGTTTGTAGTAGTTTGTTTTACATAATTACCCTCAACCATTTACTAGTACTGTTGGGAAGAAAATCTGACACTGTGCCGGTGTACTGGCACAACACTAGCCTTACTAAAACGACGTTTATGTCCCCTCACTAATAATTCTGACACTGGACTTTGTTACGAAAGCATGTCATTGGCGCTAAAGGATTCTAACTAATAATTGACTAAAAGTACATCGTACTAAGGATGTTTTAGCTAGCAAAAGGTTTATAACTATAGATAATATACATTATTAACACACGATAAGCTAAGATCCTCTTGTCTTTGAACCAATCGATGTATTGCAGCAAACTAATTGAAACGACACTATGCTAATTCACAATAATTACATGTCAAGGGACATTTAAAACCAAAACTGATATTTTTCTTTTTATAAAATAAGTAAACATTTTTTCCTCCTATATACGCAAGGATCGTATAAGAATAATATTTTTCTTATTTTTTCCGCTTCATAACAAATGGATGTCTAACGGAACGCTATTGGGCAGTAGCGAGCTGTCGACCTTGGCACTAACGTCCGAGTGCGAGCGTATCACCTGAATGCCAATGTCAAACACAAAGACCTATCGGAAAATTATTTAAGTCTGACAATAAAGCATCAGTTAATAACACCTTGTTTTTTTTCTATTGTATAATTAGTTTATTGCTAAGATATCTCTGTGTATGCACAATAAATAGTTTTTTTTTTTATAGGAAATGGGGGCAAACGAGCAACGAATCGCCTAATATTATTTGATCCGACGCCCATGGACTGTTACAATATATCAGGACAAGTCCGTCTATGTCACGTTTTTCATTAATTACGACTAATGAATCGTTCGTTCAAAACCTTCCAGTTATTTTGTAGGTAAAATAAGTATTGTCAAATAAAGTTTTTCTCACAGCTTACTTTTGGGTATTTTACCTGTACTGTTAATTCGATCTTTTATGCTACGTGATTTTCACATCCTATTCAATTTATTGAAATCTAGGAAACATAAATACTTTTATGTAAAATTCACTTCAGATTTCTTCTTAAATTTTTTACTTCATTGTTAACGGTTTTATAGAGCTATAAGTGTAGAAGAAAACATACTTTAATTCAACAAAAAATAAAATTAAAAAGGAGAAACAAATTAACAGAAATCGGACAAATTGATTTCGATTCACAACATTTTGAAAGTCATAACAAAGTTTCGCGTAATGAGCCCCAATCATTAAATTTCAAGATTATAAACCCACATACAAGACTATCTTTATCATACACCAAGCCAGTATTAAGAAATATAAATCGGCACAACCGGTTTCTCACAGATTACCGGCCGTCACCACCGATACAAGTCTGATTTGCTTCCGCGTTAACCGATCTCGTTCAATTGGTGGCATCGGCCATTCGCATATCAAATACAACAAAGTGGCAATATCGTGTGTCATATCAATCTACTTCCGTTCGGTACCGATGACCCATCACGATACACGGTTACTCTGTTGCAATATGACTCACGTTGCAGGAACGCCCCGTCCTTTTGCTAATTATCACTCATTACTCATAATCAGACAATGCTCAACCACTTGATATCAACTTAACCTGATCTAATCAAGGATAAAATCAAGGATTCACGTATATGTAAACATGTTTACTTCAACATCGTATTATTTGTTTTATTTTATTTTCAACAAAATTTACATAAATGAATAATTTATTAAAAAGTGAGCGCACATTCTTGTTGCACAAATAAGCTAATACAGGTAATCTTATCAATATTGTTACTAATATTATAAATGCGAAAATTTGAATGAATGGATGGATGTTTATTTAAAACTATCTGCAGAACGGCTGAAAAGATGCTTTAAAATTTGCCAAAGACGTAGAACATAGTGTGGAAAAACACATAGACTACTAAATAAGTTTATTTTAACACCATGCGGACGGAATCGCGGGTGACAGCTAGTAAACGATAAGAATGATTAAGATTAAAAGGTGTGGCATACGAAAATTGCAAATGCACTGTATTTAAAGAGATATCTATATAAAAAATAACACATGATCCGGAAAACAAAATACACAAGATGTAGACGAAGTTCTATCACAAACACATTTAACTAGATGTATAACAACATTATCATGGTAAATTCTCCGAGTTATATGTTAAAAGATATAAACTCATTATGATAAAATAGTTCGTGCTGCTAAGTATCATTTCAATTAAAATGTCGTGGAGATAACACGCCGGTGCAGTTATCACGGACGTGACACAACGATAATATATCAACCAACCGCGAAATGACAGGACCGTTACGAACAATGCATCTTAAACTTGTTTTTGTTCATTTATCAATTACTAACGAGAATATATTAATTCAAATTAATAAACATTCAAAATATATCAAGTAATTATTACAAAGGATCAATAGTCAACAAACTAAGGAAAAAAATTAATTTTAAGATATATGCCAATTCTTCTTCTTCGTCGTTACAGTCTTTCCAATTACAAAGTAACTAAAACGGTTTTCTATATATATTTCTAAATAAAAGAAACTCAATACATAGCCTATTGTTATTCTAGACTATGCTCTACAGAGATACCTTCAAACAAACATCCATCCTTCCATCCAAACATTCGTATTTATATTATTAGAAAAATAGTAAGAATAAAATTACAAAGGCTTAATTAATTAGAATGAATAAAGAAATAAACATTACGCTTACAAATTAAATATAACAAATAAGTTATTTTTATGGCAATATTATACTATTATATTTAACTTAGCTGTGTTATAACAAAAGTGTTCTACTCTAAATTCTGTACAGCGTAAACACACACTTAGATCACATGTTTACCTTGTTAATTGCACGAACGACGTCATCAATAGCGCATAATTAATATTTGTTAATTAACATACGAGTATGCCTGACAACAAATATCGATAACAATGACTAACCGTGGGTTTCCACTGCCGAAAAACGTATATAAAAACATACAATTATTATATTTCTATTTTCACAAAGATAATATAACGGATGACTACGTATTTGTACATGAGTTTCGACAGTGACAGCCGACGGTTAATTACCTCAAACAAAGTACGTGGTGAATCGGATATTTTAAATTCATCGGCCTTTGTCAATCGCATCCCATGCACCAAATTTCCATTGTGTTCATATTTTCCCAAGACGTATGCGCTAACGACGGGATGTACTTAGGTTCAAATCACAACAAGTTTAACAAAATAAAAAATAACTAACGCTATTATCATTCAAGACTTGTCTCGTTGTCTCGTTACCTAATCGAAAGGTGCTATTGGATTGAAGGAATAATGCTTTAAATAATATATTTAAGTCAATCTTTGTTTTAAATTATAATTTAGGATTTAATAAGCCATATTTTAAATAGCTAACATCGTCCCAACGACAGGTGTGTTTATTTTTTCTAGATAGTTAGTCAGTAAAAAATTCGGATCCTCATATTTATTCAAACCAAACAATAACGAACCGTAGGCATCTCTAGCTGTCTCTTTATATCCCGTTTGCAACACAAAGCTTTTTATAGATCGCTTGTACAAAACAAACCAATAAATGGTAAATGCAACTTGTACATGCAACGATCGTATTTTAAGTGGCAGGTATGAGTCACGAAATGCAATGACGTCATAGGGTGTCGGGTGTTTGCGGCTAGGGTAACGCACCCTTATCTGCGCCACCTCACCCCGCGTGACTCAAACCCTCACTAAGAATCAATCAATTAATGATTGTTTTTCCACCTACAGTATATTGTCTTACGAATAAGTTAACTTTACTTTTATTGAACCATTTTATTTCAGTTAAATATTATTAAAAGCCAAATTACGGTCTGTGATATAATTTCTCGGTCCTCAATATAGGCAATATATTGCAAATGTGAAATTTAATGCCTTGTGAGTACTCGATCAAATGTTATCAATAAAATTATGGACAAAAAACACGCTGTATTCCTAATATAGCGTGCTATTTTATTCATATTTATAATAATAGCACACCAAAATAAAACGGAAAACACATAAGTTACAAGGACACTATTCAGAGCGTGCTTCATTTTACTCAAAAACCGCATACAACGCTGGTTTTACCACAACTATGGCGTGTTCATACAAAATGGAGCTTATAATATTTTTGTAAATAAATATAATGTTTTACTTAATCTGAAATTCATTAACATTCTTTTAGAAAAAGCGTCTAAAATAGCAAAATTCTGAACGTTCTTACGACACAAGTATGAACAAATAAAGCATTTATTTCATATAAAAAGGCCGTTACTACAATTTTTTAACAATCGTACGATCGAGATAATATACTTTAAATATCAATCATTTACAGAAATTGTTTAAAATACTGTTACGTAATTTGAAGCACGTTCATTGCGATTATATATAACCACTATATAAATGGACCGGCTATACGACTTAGCTTTTTGTGCGTATTTGATTTTGGTGTGAATTCGAATTAATAACATACATAGCATGAACTATCACATAACTTCAACAGGCGCGTTGAAATCGGAAAGTAATAAAAACAGTAACTTCCAAGCAATCACCTATCCATTTTTAAATGTCAGTGGAGTATACCTACAAAGTGTATATAGTATAGGCATGCCGATCAACGTTTTAAAATATTTAATGCCAATTATTTTTCCTTTATGAATGCAGTAGGCACGTGCCGATAGTGACCTATTAAAATTCAACAAGCAAAGAGGCGGGAGCGTGTCAATACGTATAAAGTACCATACATCCACGATTCGATTTCTTAACATGGGTCCACATGAATGCAATGGTTGAGTGGAAATTGATGGAAAGTGACTCTCGCGCGTATAGAAAGTGTCGTCAGGACATGCCATCGTATGTTATAAGCTACGAATTACATTTTTATGTGCAATTCAGTGACAAGCATTACAAACGGTCAAACGTGATTGTATTGGAAGGAAAAAGAAATGTTGGATAGTAATCAATTAATGAGAATTCAACCTCTTGTATTACTCGATGTAATCTGTAACCTTGAACCCGACGAAGAGAGGTCATTACTTCATCATAAAATGTACTAAATATAGCGATTTGGCGTAAATATCGTTGGATTACCATATCAAAACGTTTACTTATTAATTAATGACGTTGTTAATGGTATCATCATCAACCTGCCCTTATCCCTATTCGGCACAGTATATACCACTCCTCCATACATCTCTATCAGCCGTCATTCACTACGTTATTCATTCACACCGTTATTCCATACTTTTTTTGGTCTTCATCTACCTTTGTAACCATCCACATTCAATCTCATTACTTTTTTGCTTATATCATCATCATCCCTCCGCATAACATGTCCAAACCACGCTAATCTTTTACTCCTCAATTTGTGGATCACTGGAGCTACTTTCAAACTACCTCTAATATACACATTTTTAACTTAAACAACAAGACATAAATAAAAACAGGTATAAATAACATTTGTTTCATAATGATTACACACCGTTATTTCCTAACAGAAGTTATCGTTACATTATATTTGTAACACTCCTAATTTTAATCCGAACAAGTTTTTTGACAATACCATTGTGTACAATTCTTACGCAATATAAAACTACAAACAAACGTGTAATTGAAACCACCCCATTACAAAAGTTTTCTCTTTATTATCCTAAATCAATAACATGACAATACATTTATTAGCGCGTAAGATTGAAAATTTAATAGTTGGGTTACACAAAAACTTTGCCAACTAATACTATTGAAGCGAATTTGTATACTGAATTTACAGACTTAGGTGGAATTCTGGACTAGAGAACCGCCTCAGTGAATAATTAACAACCCTGAAGGTGGCATCTTTTTTTTTTTCAAAACTTATAGTGGACACTATTTGATTGTATAGCAAGTGTCAAACTTACAATTTACAAGTCAAACCATGTGTAAAAATTGAACGCGCAAAGGTTGTTTACATACACATGATACGTGTATTGGCAACGTATCGATAATATGTAACAAGTGAAAGTTGTATATAACAAGAACACCATGCGAGGATCGGTGGCTATACGTTGCATAACGCTATGTTGCACAATTAATGCTTTGGGCACTTGATCGACTTTGGTATACGCTGATACAAACTTAATAAGGGCTCGCAATGTCACACGATTCGTACAGGGGACGTAGAGGGATGCAGGGGCGAGGCCACGCTTTCCTAGTAGTAGACCCACCTGTGAAGACATACTTGCAACTAACGACAAGCCGCAATAAAGTTTGGATCTTACAATACCAATTAGACGTATCAATCAATGCAAGTGCCGAGTTATTATTTCTCACGCCCTGCTCTCAAAATCAAGGTAACGACAAGAGGTTTTGTAATATTACCCGTGGTCTTTTTAAAGTAGGTATCAAGTGTACAAAAATCCTACATACCAAGACATTGAAAGTTAGCGATTAAAAAAAGAGATAGGTCATCTAATTTGGAACGTCTATGGTTATCGTGGCCCTTTAAAAACCCTAAAGTTTTTATGAAAAAAAAAATCATTTCAAATGCCTTAAAAATTCTAACAGAAGTAAAACTATAAAAATAAAAAAATACCAAGCGTATTCTACTGTCAACGGACAATTCCAGTGACGCTTTCAACGGGTCCTCGTTAAAACCGCGAGCCTTTCCAACGCAACGCTTCTATAACGAGTTGCAATTGTTGAAATGTCGACGCGCTATTTGCAAATAAAAAAATCTTCTTACTATCCATTTGCTGGGAAGTGCCAGTTTAAATGTACTGTTAATGTAGTCGAATTTTTTTATAATGACAAAACTACTCTATGTTAAACTACTAGCAACGTAATAATTTTTTTATTCTAGAAAAGATCGCTTTGATTTATGGGTGCTCTAAATTTGATATTCGAACACTAAAATCCGGTAAAAACAAGGCCATAGATGTCTTCATCCATCATAAAAAGTGGTTAAAGAGGATATAAGCTTATGCGTTTTTATCAAGACCATGATTACGACAGGAAGCCAAGCGAAAGGGCTAACACATTGTTGACCGCGCTCCCAACAATAAAAAACACGCTTTTGTTAAACTCCATTGTAAAAAGTACAACAGAGCTTGTGTATCCTGTCACCTACCCTGGAAAATTAAAGGCCGCCATAAAATGGATTGTGAGATTTTTTTCATAATTAAAGCCTTTCAACAGTAAAACCTCTCACACGAGTCCCTACAGTATAAATAAATGCTATAGTAAATTTACAATATAACGTAAAAAAAATCGTGTCATCATCTCCCTTATCCCTCTAACGTGGGGTCCGCACACAAGATTTAATAAACCTTAAAGTTTTGGCCTAATTTTTACGGCCGGCTTTCGCCAACTCATCATTTGGACGGAATCAATTAATAAAAATGTTTATTTTTTTTAATAAATTAAACATGTCTTTTAATCTAAAAATACCAAAATAGTTCAAAATTACTTCTAAAAATACACCACCATCAAATCATAACATGAAAAATGCGTGACAAAATATAAGCATGTAAACTTATTTTTTACTGTCAAAATTAACTGGGTGTAAGAAGAAAACAGCGTCTTGAATACAAGGAATAACTTGCTAAGCGAACCACAAACCTTCCGTAGCCATAATTCGGCGAATATCGTGTTCCTAGTACTCAGCCTTTCCTGCTATTGTACACTCTCAATTCTACTTCAGACTGAACAAAGACTCAGGCATATTCTAAGATTTCGTTGTGATGTAACAAAATATTAAGCCAACCGAAATACACAGGGCGCGCTAGCGACGACGTTTTTTTTAGAAAACTAGATTGAAGACATTGAGAAAGTATTTCGAATTCAAGAAAATGAAAGACCCGAGAGAATTTCTTGTCAGTTTTTGGAAGACTAATTCATATGGATTGCACCCGAATGAAAGGCAAAAAATACTTCGGATTTTGAAAGACATGAATGTAATGTTGAAAAGGCACTTAAAATAACAGTAAACTTTAATAAACATACGTATACTCAAAATTTTAATCAAGTTAATGTGCTAGTTATGAGTAAAACATCAAAGTAATAGGAAACAAAAGCGACTTGAATAGAAGTACCAAGTGTTGTGTTCTCCGCAGGTTCGATGGGACTCGAATGGGGTTCAATGGCTATCGCTTCGATGGGGTGCGACGCGGGGATACGTGATTGGATTATTGGCCCCAAGGAACAACATCCGCCGAGCAAGGGTAAAGTAACAAGTGGCGAAACTTAACGCACTTTTACTATCTTTACAAAGAAATATATCACAAAATATAATGACTACAATATAATTATTGTATTAATTAATAAGATTTTATTTTAACATTTTAATGGTAGTATCCCTTAAATTATAACAAAACTGTGATATTTTCGAAGACACAAACGTTTGATATTTTTTCACTTCCAATTTAAAAATAATTATTCACCCTATCTGCAGTATAATTTTGTATCCTTCAAATTGTGTTGATTCCAGTTTTAATTGCTAGTCTGGATGAATTTTTTCAATACGAATTGGAAGATCGGAATATTCAACCATTAATGATCGTACAAAACTACATAAATTCTCAGTTAGGCAATTTTCTTTCCCTGCAAAAGGGTTAGGCCTATTACTTATGTTAGTGAGCGTGCATGAGGGTTACTTTGCAAATGTCTGGCGAAAATATGCCTAAAGTTTTCAATAAAATTCCATTTAATGTAATTTACTCCCTAGTTCTTAGAAAATACCTATGTATCTACAAATCAAATATATAAAATTCTAACATCACGGTGTTAGTAACTATAATCCTCTGAAACGGCTTAGCAGATTTTTATGAAATTTTATATGCATGCATTTAGGTCTACGCATCGGCTACTATTTATTTTTTAATCCAGCATGGACGGAGTCGTGGTCGACAGCTAGTATACGTATATTATTAGTAAGCGTGTGTATAAATGAATTGTAACATGACGTAGGTAGAAAGAGGATCGTTTGTCGTTTGTTCTTAGAATAATATACAATAGCGGATCACAAAATGCCTGCGCCGGCTTGTGAGCATTGTTGAGACACGCGCGTTTCCGCTTTCTCGTGGAAAAATGCGCGCTTACACCGCACTGGAAAGTAAACGTAAGCGAATTACGAGAATATATCACGTTGTGAATTCTTTTTATCGCGCAAAATAATATAACATAATGAACCAGTTTAAAGTCGTTTGTTAAAAACAGTCACGCTTTATACTTTTTAATTTGACAGATCAAATACACAAGTAATGTAATTTTCTCAAATGTTTGTTTATGGTGAAATATCATCGACACCACAATGAGGTCGATTTAAGATCGTCATCTGCATTTCTAAAGTGACGAAAACTATGGAATCCAACGTGCATTATTGTTATAGTTATGTCCTACGAATGTTTCTAAATAAGCGCAACGAACATTTAGCATGTTATTATAGGTAAATGAAAATAATATCTATCCCTCGGATAGCATTTGTTTGTAAATTCTGAATGTATTATGTAAATAAACTCTGCCAATCTGAAAGCGTGTGTGACATAAATGCCAGAGGTAGAGACCTCTAGGTCATGGCCATTGTGATAACAATTTAATATAAACTTGTTTTATAAGACAAATATTTATCGAATCGCGCGAATACAAACGTTAGATACTTTAGTTTATATAAGATCGTTCAGGACTCTGTTCATTTGGAATCAAACAGTTACACAATACCGAAGATCACAAATTCAGTGTCATTAACACGTAAAGGTTTTAAAAACTATAGTCCATACAGTAAAGCATAAACCAATAGTAGCGTGGCTGGTCAATAAAGTCGATACATACACAGAGATATAAACATCGAGTGGGCATTTGGCAGCGGCGGCAGACGGGCGCCGGCGGCCACACAACACTTCTTTGTATACCCTGGAATACACACCATATAAAGTCGACCATACACGCACCTAAATAACATTAAGATCTATCGACATATTGAAGTTTTGAAAACAAAACTGCTGTAACCTTGACATTGCACTTACCAATTTAGTTAATAATTCTTAGTAAAAAAGTAACCATATAGTGTGGTTCGTGTATGTCTATACACAGGCTGGCTATAAATCAACCCTCCAAACTTGAGTGACTTCAACCACACAATATAACGTATTATTCTTTACAGTCGTTCTTTATACGTTTTTTTGTTTGTATGGGCATGTTGTTTTGTCTTTAACTTTAATTCAATCAATGATTACGTTTTGTGAATCACATTGGCAGGCAGATGTTTTTGCAAATTACCGTTGGGGCTACTGGCTTACACGATATAAGCCTAAGCAAATATCGGTGATATTAAATCATTGATTATTTTTATTTTTACATATACTTGGTTTTAAATAATACATTTGATATTAGTAATGTTTCGTACATTGTAGAAAACAAAACACGAAATAGAAATAAACTATGCACATTTCTAAAAACACTGCACGTTGTATATAAAAAAAACACAAACACAACTTCGCCTTTAGAACGGGACAGTAAAAAAAAGAGAAAAAATAATGATACTGGCGGGAAACGAAAATAATATGAATAAAAAGGCGAGGAAGGAAAAATGTCGTGAACTAAGCGCTGAGAAGGTAACAACAAGGCAGATGTGCATAATTTCACAGTCGAGAGACGCCGCGTCGGTCAGCGCGCTCGGGGCAGGTGCACCGACTTTTATATGCATTAATATATATATTAACAACGCGATGCCAGAAGTTATATTGGGGTAAAAAAATCTTTACGCGAGACTTCAACTACTAAACCAGGATCTTTTTCCTTTACAATTTTTTTCTAATGTAAAAGACAAAATACTGAATTAAAAAGAGAATAAAGAATTAAAGGGTGTATGTCTTTGTCAAGTCGACGAGCCATCAAAAATGTCCATATTAAGCTCATTATGCATGGGACGTATTAGTTTTATCTCACTTGACTAGATACAGACGTTCCAAGGGGATCGTTGTGTAAATATGTATACGGTTGACCTACAGCATGTCGTGCGTGACGCCCTACTTGACTTAGAAAGGTAACACCGAGTCATTGAAGACTGTCTCAATACTAAATATGAAGTAGCACATTCATATCATATGAAGAAATTTCTCTAACAAGCCAGTATGAAATGTAATTATAACAGTTCTTACTATGTAATAATATTCAAATGGGATCATGATCAAGCGCAAGGCTAGGTATACCTAAATTTATATTACTTTTTTAACTCATAATAACATACTGCACAATTTGGTGTTGAGAAAAAACCATCAAAGACATCAAAAACTTATAGACAGGACATATAGTTACAATGCTTACAATTACTTACAACTAACTTGATTTCATCTTAACGAGTATGTATTGTGTTAACAATTTTAATATAATTAAAACATACCACACTATCCGATAGCACTAATTGCTTATATTCATTAGGTTGTTTGTAATTGTGACAATTCAAACATCTATTGAACAGCATTCATAGCACATTCAAATATTTATCTAATTCCTTCCTAGCTGGTGTTCAAACAAATAACGGACCTAGTAGAGCCACTGTTTGATATTAATGTCACCGGAAAATTATTAAATTCTACCTAAGCAAATTATATGAATAGAACAATACATTCACGAAATAACGTGTTAAATTTCGCCACTTTGTGAATTGACGCTGAATGACGATGACAGTCAAACTACTAACTAGCCACCCCACAAGTATGGTGGGTGGTCCCACGAGATTACAAACGCAACGGGGCATCGATAACTTGAACTATTCTTGTATCCTTATTAGGAAACATTAGATCATCCCACTGCGTCTCTAGAACTAAATAAACTTAAACATAATAATGTAGCTTATTGCCGCACGCAGAGAAGTTAATTGCTGACTGAGACAGTCCCTTAAGTCAGACTTTAAGAATGACACATTATTACAGAAATTTTAATCATAAACTTTCTCCAAAATAGAAACATCTCATACATTACGATTATGACGTCAACCGGAACCTAAACCTCAATCCAAGGTTTATTTTCATTTACAATAATCATGACGAATATAAAGCCAATCTTTAACAGCCCTCACAAAAATTTAACTTTTATGAATAATAAAATTCCAAGAACAACGATATAGGTGTTTGAACGCTGTCGTTATTCAGCGCTGGCGTTATAATAAAATGCTAGAGGATGAAATTGACCTATAAATTTTACGTCACTATAGAATCTTGTTATCACATCCTTTGAAACGGGATAAATATAATTAAAGAGGCGATTTCATTACTATGTACAGTTGTATTCAAAGATGAAGAAGATTACATACATACCTGACTTATAAATGCCAAAGTATTGATGGACGGACGGACGTTTGTTAAAAGGTATCTCCAGAACGGCTGCATGGATCTCGCTGTAATATGGCATAGACGTAGAACATAGCCTGGAAGACCATATAGGGTACTACCTTTTTTTTCATGCGGACACAGGCTACAACTAACACTTTTCAGTTGTCAGAATCTATCTAATTATTCTCGTCTTTACTTTTAAATTAAACGCTTAAATCAACACTCAGGTCACTAGTGGATGGCCCTAAAGCACTGCTTGAGTACCATTCAAAGGAGCATAATTATCACAGTTAATTGTATTTTAATACCTGAGTTTCAAGTTGCATTTAAACAGTTTATACTGTCTCGCATAAAGTACAAATTCAATTTCGATATGCAATCAAGAAGGAAACTCCGTCTGTCCGATGACCCACGGGAGCGTTAACCCAAACGAGGCCGTCCGCGATCGCATCGGCCTAAATGCGTACACACGACCAGGTTCATATAACCGACCAGCGATACTTGACCTCTCGTAAACATCGAGTTTAAAAACGTACAATTTATTTAAAGAAACCGTAGCATACGTAATGGGTCGTTCAATGTAAACAATATATATGAGTAATCAGTTAGTAAATGTATAACAGTGCGTACATGCGAGGATACACGCGCCTATGTAAAGTTACAAAGAATTAAAATGCCTGGAAAGATTAATTTTCAATTCTATTTCTGTCCTACTTCACATACAAAAAGTGATTAATGTTAATACTTTAAGCTTCTGTATTCCAATCGAGCGAATAAGACGTATGCTGTTAATTTAGAACTTTCCAAATTGCATACATAAATACTGTCTAAAATCTTCTAAGTGTTTATCTCATTGAGGTTAGTGCATTCATTTGTCAACAACTACGTATTAATTGACCATTAAATATATCTTTTAATCTATAGCAAAGAGAAAGTTGCATGAAATAAAAACATAAATAAAAGTCCCAGAGTACTATAATTATAAAACCTCGTAATTAAAAAAAAAAATCAAGGGTGAAGTTATACAAAACATTATATTATATTCCAATTATTTATAGCATTACAAAAAACAAAATACATAGCAAATTTAATCAATATCAAAAGTCTAGACCAAAAGGGACGTGTCCTATTTGTCGACTTAGTGACGTCAAATATTACATTTTTCTAAGAAAGATTCGTTAAATCACTGTTCTGACTAACCTACTAGTAAGCTAAAGTCAAACGTTACCGACTAAATGAAAAATCATAACATTTTCTTGAATTACAAGGCTAATTGTTTGAACTGTCAATTCGTCAGATTCCAAATGGCCTTGACTTGGTCGAATCTAAAACTAAATTATCAATTTCTTCTAAAGTGTACCACAGATAATATTATTTCATAATTTATTATGTTTTTAAATTATCTCTGAAAAAGTTATGACTATCGATACATATGTATAGATTCATTCATTATTGTATCCATTCATCTTTTCTAGAAGCACTGTTAAATACATATCTTCAGTAAAAATATATAACATTTCTAACTATTGTAATAAAACCTTTTACGTTCAAGATAGTTCCTAGTATTTGATTTGGAACATCAAGAAAAGGGTATTCTCGTTTCCGATGTGCCAACACAAAATGTATCTGTCAAGTCTCAAGTCGTAATAAAATAACAGTGGTAGAGCCCGCCTTAACATCTTCGCACGAATTGGCCCGGCTCGCCCGGTGAAATACCACGACCACAAAGAAGACAGGCGTGAAGTGGAAGCTATTCCGCGTTTCGTCTGATGAGTGTGCGTTCCGGAAGCTTAATTTAGTATTCTTTCCCTTCCTACCCATTTTCTTATAAGGAAAGGATGGGAAGTGGAATTTCCGGATGAGAGGATGCATGGAAATTTTTTCTTTCTGTGCATCCTCTCCTCCGTCGATTAAAGGTAGGCAACGCATATGCAATTGCGTGTGTCTATGGGCAACGGTCACTTCGCTATTTCAGCGATTTCAGGTGGCCGCTCGTTTGCCACCTGAAATCGAAACATATTAAAAAGAAAATGAGAAAATACCCTATTATGTTAAAGGCAAGGTTATAATACTATATGCAAATAGTGTATTCATCGTCCATGGCGGATACTAACCGGTTGCATTTGAATGAATTTGACATTTTTAATAATTGAAACATGCGGGCGCGGCCGCGGTGCCGGATATTCATATGAAAGTATTTGTGTTAAATGGGAAAAAATTCCACATTAACGTATAGAAACCTTGTCGGCCTAATGGTTCAATTATAATTTTGCCTTAACACATATCAACCCTTTTATAGCCCGCCGAAATTATTCATAACCAGAAATCATGATTCAATATGATTATGTGTAGGCTTCCGTAATGCATAATCTTTTATAAACACGTTGATGTCCATTAATATCAATCAATGGCGTTTAAAGGGTTAAAACAATTGTCACACGTAAAAGCAACAAACAGACTTAAATGCAATTAACAAAGCAGAAAGAATTAAAGAAAATTGTTTATGGATTTATTATATTTCAACAATCTAATCGCTTTAGTTAAATTAATCGCTTGTAACGGTCCAAATAAAATAAGGTTAATGAAACGGAAATCCGTCGCTACATTTTTCTTAACCAATTTAAATAATACTAATATAAATGCGAATGTTTGCATGGATGTATGTATGAAGTTATCTACAGAACGGATTAACTGATCGCGATGAAATTTGAAAACACATAGGTACACTACTAATTATGTTATTTTTTCATACCGGTCGGACGAAGTCACGGTCGACAGTAGCAAGAATAATATTTTAGTGAACGTTTGAATTCAAGTGCAGAATCTGGCTGCGATGTAAATCAATGCAATTAAAACATTATCAAGACAACTTTTACAAGTTCCATTAGTTATTTATTATTCAATTGGCATTCCTATTAAATGTTAAATGTGAGAAATTAATTCTTGTCACTATATCTGCATACGCGCACACAAACATGTATTATTATTTATATCTGTGCATTTCTAATTGAACTTGGATGGACATATGTTTACTAGAAAGTATCTCCAGAACCGCTACATAAATCTCGATGGACAAACATGGGATAGATATAGAACATAGTCTAGAAGAACACATAGGCTACTTATTATGTTTTTTTTAATTCCTCACTAACGGAGTTGCGGGCAACAGCTAGTATATACATAAAAATAAAGATTTTATGGCAGTTCTTGTATTAGATTTTTTAATAAGAATAATTAATCAAATATATGCAGCCTTGAGAAATGTAGGACCGATATAAATATTTTATCGTTGGAAAGTTAATAACCTTTATTTTAAAAAGATTTCACGATTAAATGAAATTGCGAAGTAAAAACTGCATCTGTTTTAACACGTCTCCGTCGTGACAAACAGTCGATGCCTCTGTCCAACTTAGCCAGTAATAGCTGAATCATCATCGTAAAGCTACGTCCGTTCTCTTATAACTGATATGCTCCCGACAGTTATATTATCACGTCTACTTTACTTACTGTAGTCAATAATAATATCATGTTATTGCAAAAAGAAGACAAATACCAACTTGTATTAACTAACACAACAACAAAGACTTTAACGCACAACAGTCAGTAATCTGTTAATTTTCAAAGCTTTAGTGGAATAAATTTCATTTAATGTAAGGCTGAAAGTATTATTTCACGTAAGGTAATATAACAAATTTCATAATATATTTTAAATTGTTTATTTGGTCCTTTATAGTTCAACAGGTACGTAACGACATTAATCAGCATTCACTTTTTAGTACATGTAAACAAGTGGAAACCCTATTATTATTTCCGTGTATTCTGAAATATAGTCTTAAAATGTTGTTTAATTAAACTTTAAGTTCATAATAACAATTAACACGTAAAAGGAAATAATACATACGCTATACACAAGTGCACAATAATGTTTGGCTTCGCGATTCCTTTCACAAACGAGCCTTGAATCGTAATCTCGTTAAACAGCTGCTAAGAGATATACACAGTTCGCGAGATCGTTCAAAACATTCTCAGGCAAAGTACAAGCAATCGCAACCTTACAAGGTGAATCGGTGCACACAAACATTGTATCAAAAGATTGAAAAGTATTATAATAAAATACATAAAGCTATTTAACAGAGGTTTTTGTTAGAATATAAACATATTCCTTTATTAATTTTTAATAAACTTTTGTCCTTGAACTTGAGTAAATGAAAACGTATTTTTATCTATGCCTCGATTTCAAATTAAGATAACATAACTCTTTATTAAAAAAAATGAAAGTAAGAATTTTTCGTGTTTGTGTTCCGCTTTCACGACTCACGCCTTAAACAAAATATTACGAGAAAATACATTCATAAAAACATGTGTTTGTTATATTCTTATTTAACTTTAATACAAATGACACTAAAAACAAGACATAAAATTCAAATTTACCAAAACCAATCACAGTCAATGTTAGTCATTATAAGAAATGATTGCTTACATAAATTTGAATGGCAATCTCGAAATTTATCGACAAAAATCATCAAACTCAATATCAAGGTTGCGTCGATAATGACTATAATAAATAAAAAAAGTGAGTCAGGCCCGACTCCAAGAGATACATCGGCCGCTTGCCTCAACTGGCATGCCACTTTCGCTACCACATTATAATGTGAAAACTCGACTAACAACCAGACGAAGTAGCAACTTACGGCCTACATCAAATCCGACATCTGTCGTGTTTGACCCACCGACATATAGTTACCCATTACCCATAATAGTACTTCCTGAGATAAGTGTGTTGTACGCCTTATCTCGCTGGGGTCGACGTATTTGCATACGCAACTTGATAAAAATATAAATCGACATATATACGAGGCGAGTGTTTACTAACGTTTTGCAATCTATACTAAAATATACTATCGCTACTCAACGGCCATCGCCCCGCCAGACTGTGTTTACATACTTTAGTTATGTAATAAAATGTGATCGACTATAATGTAAATATTTTTATGACATATCTTGCGAAGAAATTATGTTAAATATTTTATAGTAACTGAAGTTTTTAACTAGAAATTTAAATTCATATGAATACTATGATTATTCGATGATGATGATTGATTAGTGCAGCTCAAGTCTTTTACAAAATACGCAATTTTTTGCATAATAAAATTGCATTAGTAAATCAAAACAAAATAAATTTCATTACTATTTTTCAATAGTTTAAAAAAATAAAAAAAAAAGATTTATAGCATTATTTATGAATTAGGATTATAAAGACTGTTTATGGCTCAGTTATTGTGGCTAAGAGGAATTTAATTACAAAAGTTATTGAGGCCATCTACTTCGTTAACCAACAAGCTTAAGGCGGACAAACTGAGATGAAATAGGCCATCGTTTGTATCGATCTCTATACAACATAGCCGTTTAAAAAAAATGCACGGTTTACGTAATTGCAATATAGCGTAAAATGTCACTATTTCTTAATATATATCTACGCTTATGGAATGTTTCTAGACGTGTGAATATCGTCATCAATAGGATGTAGTTATATATATGATAGCTTACAACATCTATAGAAAGATATATAAAAATTAATCATGTTAACAACTAAATTATGGATCGATAGATGGATGAATACATGTTTGTTTGAAGATATCTTCGGAACGACTGAACGGATCTCGCTAAAATTTGGTACAGATGTAGAACATACACTAGAAGAACACATATACTTATTTAGAGTCGCGGACGACAACTATTTACAAATAAAGCCACATTATACTACCTCAAATATAAATTCTATCAAGTATTAAAGAGAATCCTTTGGTATTATCGCTGTTAAAGTAAGAGATAAAGAGATATTTAATAATATCCCAACGGGCATGTAAATAACCAAGGTAAGTCGTTGACGCGTTTATCTAATCAAACGACGCGTCCGATCTAACAGTATGCGAAGATTCTCACGACCGCTCGTACGAGATACGGCAAACGGAAAATATTGAAATTCTATACCCAATGCCACATCGTAAATATAAACATCCAATAGTTATATACTCTGTACACGACAGGGAAGTAAAGAAAAAGTATTAAAAATGCCAGCTACTTTTTTATTTAGAAAAACAATGTAAAGTAAAACAAAAAACTATATACTTTGTTAGTTTAAAATAATTCTCAATTTGAGATACGAAGTTTCAAACTCGTAGTAATTTAAATTTACCTGACTGTTGACAGAAATATACATGGTAAATCGTGATTCTCCATGCAAAACATCTTATTAGGTTATAGAGGGTAAAATATAATAATTTTAAGTTATTTAAAATCAAAATTATTATACGATTACTTTTATCATGGGATCAATAAACACGATACAAACATCAGCCCTGCCCCTCCAAATAAATAAAGCTGTTTCCTTGTTTATCACACATTATAAAACCTCAAACTGCTTGGTTCAGGTATAAAGCTTCATAACACCGAAGCAGACGGTCCCAAGGGACGGCTCGGTTAATTAAAGTCTCGACGTCAATGAATACGTAAATAACGATTACTAAGTCGCCCTTTGTACACAACTTCCAACAAGGAGTCCACCACGTCAATCATTTCATTAGGAACGTCAACAAAAATGTATAGTCTTTTGCGTACTGTCAAACACTGCGGAATTACACATCTTACTAATTCTTATTAATATTTCTTACTACTATTATAAAATGTTTAGATGGATGGATATTTGTTAAGAGGTATCTACAGAACGGGTCATCGGATCTCGCTGACATTTGACGCGGATGGAGTCGCGGGCGACAGCTAGTGGGTTATATTTATAACATAATTCCCATCATAGTAATCAAAATAATAAAACCTTTTTTTCTTACTCGATTAGTCCGTGGTATATATTTACCATTTATATTATAATAAAAGTACAGACAACAAAAAATACCGATAGATAATTAAATAGTACAGTACAAAGAATATAAATGCCTCACAGAATATAAATATTATAGGTTATCGAGAGATTTCATTTTAAGTCACGATCTCCGAACATCTATCTCAGTCTGTGACAACCTAAACAGATAGGAAATTCATGGTCACTGTTAACATTTTTTACTATCAACAAGTTTTATTTGAGCTATTTCATTAACAAAAGAACTATGCAAAGTTTTGTTGACTTTGTTACAACTACAGGAAAGTCACGTAATACTTTTTGCTATGAGGTTGTAACAAAAGAAGTTTTTAAAACTTAAAGAAATACAACAAAAATCATCCTAGTTCCCATAAAGGTTAAGGTTGCAAACAAAAATTTAGAAATCTGTTTAAAATAATAAACACAGGTCGGAGTTTTCAGTATGAAATTTCAGTTTATAGGAAATCCTGTAAGAAGATTGATCCGTCTTTAGAAAAAAATATAACGAGTCTTGTGGAGTTCGCGTGGTAAACAAAAGATCTAGGAGAGCGGTAAACGAGTGAAAACGGAAAGAGTGCGAAGCTCGGGAACGTTTAACATGGAAATACTTCCAGTTGGAGAGATGCCAAGTGACTCACAGTTGAGTAAGCCCGAGCCAACGTTGGCGCCACTACTGAGCCGATCAATATGCAATACTTTGTATTGATTAAAAACCTTTTTATAACAGAACAGATTCTCTTTTTTTATAACAAAAGGGGGCAAACGGGCAGCGGGAACACCGAGGTGTTTAACAACGCCCATGGACATCAGCAATACCAGAGTAGCCGCAGATGCGTTGAAAACGTTGTTGACGATTCAATAAAAATTGGTTGGTCAAAATTTTTATTGAAAGTATATTCATTTAAAAAATTAGACTACAGCAAAAAAAACCTTTACGTAGAAGTTATGTAAAATTTTCTATTTCTTGTTCTCCTGAGTAAAAATAGCTCCTTTTTTATTTTTACAAAAATTTGTAAATCAAATTAAGCAGGATGAATTTTTAAGCAAAATTGATGAAGTCGACTGCCGACTGCCTAAAGCCAAGGTCACCTTTATCGCTGATCTATTTAATTTAGGGTTACTCATATAATCTTAAAGTTAACATTGTGTAAAACATGCGTCATTATAACCAATAAGATTTATTTCGGGAAATATTCTCGATGTTTTGCTGAGAGAATATTTCCCACCATAGATGCAAATTACGTTTAATTAAACTGACATTGGCAATGTGCAAAATTGCGTTAAGGTGAGTATAGACTGAAGCATTTACTTGTAACAAAACAACAAGCCGCTCTTTGATATGTTCTAGTGTTTCACCCATTCACGAACCATACGTGCTTTGGAAACTGTGGTTTTACCTGTCTTATACCATTAGTAAGAATGTTTACCTTACATTTATATTCCATAGAAAAGCTAGAGAAACGAGGTGGATAGATGTAATAGTAAATGACATAAGTGAGTGCCAAATCTCAGAAGATGTCGAGAACAGAACGAAGTGGAAGAAACCGATTGGAAAAGCTGACCCCACCGCCGTGTGGAATGTAAGCTAGGCAGAGGGAGGGAAAGGGAAGGAGAGAGAGAGAGAAATGCTAGAGAAAATGCTCTAGTGTATATTAACCTTTACAAAAAGCCGATGAGCTGCGAACGCTAGTTGAATTGTGACTAACCGGAAATCGAAACACTATTTAGCGAACGCACTAACCAATTCAATTATTCCGAATCGTGATAATCATAGTGGAAAACTCTACGCCTGTGTATGTGCTGTGAAGATTCTATTGGAGATAATTAGATGGTAAATAAACATAGTTCTGATTATATTGTAGAATAATTAACAATTCACAAGTGAGGGATACGAAAAAAGTACTCATCGACAATTCAACGTTTTTTTGTGATCGAACACTTTGTATCAAACCTTGACTATACCGATTATTTGACAAAATTATACGTAAACGTATATGCTACATAATGAAAAGAAGGAACATTTTAAATGAAATAATTTGCCCTTTTTATATATGAAAGCCTGTATACTTCAAAACTCACTGCTGCAGAAAAATGCCACCGTGTCTAATGGCAGTTAAAAGGACATCGCCGTAAATAACATACCCTTTTTTCTCCTTATATTTGCGAGATACATAATAGCATGCAAACCTTTTTCATTATAATACAATGATAAATTTAGAACTGTAAGTTATACATGCATCAACAAAATAAAAGTAACATTTTAACAACATTTTCATTGAATCGAAAGCTCAATCGATCTACGTTGACTATCACTTAATTTATCTATTTTCAGTTTCAATAACAGTACTTATAAAACATGGGTTGCTTGTCTTAAAACGTACACTACTTTATTTTTTAAACATACGACGAATGATTTAACGAGTGTTTTACGAGAATCGGAGCCGCAATCAAAGTGGTTCTAACACGGGCTTGTGGGTAGAGCTTCAAAGGTGCACAAAACAAACATTCGAGTGAACAACCTCGAACTTGACCACGCATTTACTATCGTATGTAAACATGTACGGCGCTGGCAAATGAAATTTCCAACCTATGCATCGCTTCCGCGTCTGTCGACTGTCGACACGTGCCCGAGAGATCCGCTCGGCCAACGATCACATAAACATCTAGCGCATAGCCGTATTAAGCTTCTAACAAACGTAACGTTTGTTCTTAATCGTAATAATTAATTGCCCTTATTAGAAGACACTGAGTTAAATATACTATAACTGATTACGTGGTTCACAATTAATACAGCAAATATAGCTTAGTAATTAATTATAGAATACTTCATCCCAATATAGAAACATATGTTTCATATTTTAAATCCAAGTCAAGACATTTTAAACACTATTTACAAATGAGGCTACTATACAAATATTATAAGCTGCATAAACGCGGTAATGTTTACACATTAATAACTTTACAAACACACATGTTTAAATAATGAAATTGATTTTTTCGTTGCGTTTTTAATTACTATTCTTTTTAGATATTACTTCATAATTCCTTGAAGTCTTTAAAATTAATTAGCACTTTACTTTTCTCTTCTGAAACCATTACAATGCAAAAAGTGATTTCTATTATAGTATTATATTAAATACGTAAGGATCGAAATCAAAGTTATAATTCTTGTCACCAATCGCTGAATTCCAAATCTCATGATTCACTTCTCTAACCATATTACTAACGAAGAAAATATGTAATTTCTATTATCAAGCGCCCGCGGGGTCAGACAAAGTGTATTCGCTTCGAAGCGAATCCATAGCGAACTTTAAAAACGTACAGAACTGACAATAACTTCCGATAAGTCACGTGATTATTGCGTGTCAGTTCCATACATTTTTGAAGTTCGTTACGGAAATGCTTCGGAGCAAATGCACTTTATCTCACCTCCTGATGGTTCTGCAATAGTATTGATTGGCATTAATTAACAAAGTTGTTGACAAACATCTATCAAGCTTATATTAGTCGTAAGCGATACATTATCTTCATTCCTAGAGATTATAAGAAGTGAAATTCTCATTATTTACAAATATAACAACTCAAGACGCAACTAAAAAGCATAACGGCCGACTTTTTTCTACTATTTTATTAATTAACTGGCGAAAACCGATAATTACTGTACGCACAATTTAACACGCATCATTCCAGTGTGTGAGCAGCCTAATGTTTTTTTATAAAATAAAACATGCTGTATACCTTTATACGTCTAATCAATGGAGGGACTGCTTTCTTTCACTATTTTAGAAAACACGTCCAACACTAACGTCTGCTATAATTATAACTAGTAAGTTAACTTTTTCCAAAGCGGAGAATCTCAACACAACTTTGTTTATTATCTTTTAATCTATTTCTAAAACAAAGCACGTCTAATCTTAAAATTGAACTATTTTGGGATGAAAATTAGATATAGATTAAATCTTACTTATCTTATATCTTACAAATATTATAAATGCGAATGTTTGGATGTTTGTTGGAATGTATCTCCAGAATGCGTGTATCTCACTGAAATTTGGCATAGATATAGAACATATCCTGGAACAAAACATAGGCTAAGTAAGTTTTTTTTTCTAATATAAGTTTTTTTTTCTATTCGCATGGATTGTATTATTATGAATTAATCATTTTATCATTGTATATGTTAACCTATTGGCGATATACATTTTGCATCAATTATGGCTTGTCACATCGTCATTATTGAAGGTCAAATAAATTAAAGATTGTAGCATAAACAGAGAGGACGTCTAACAAATGTTATACATATAATACGAACCAGAAAATCGTGAGTTTTATAATTTTCTAGTTTGTAATTCTACAAGAAAAAAACAAACTAAGTAAGTTTTGTTTTCTTTTAAATACCTCAAAGATGTTATAACTAAAGCAAGAAGGATTTACGTTTGACTGGAAAGGAAACATGATATAACCCGTATAAGATTACTTTGCCGTCTGGATTTTCCCGGATTTGTTGCAAAACCGACAATGTCATACGAAACAGGTATTTAAGTTAAATGATATGCGCGATGTCGTTTGCTCTCGATGTAAACCGTTGAATCATAAATATGAAACATTTCAAACAAAAAGCTCTTGTATTCCTTTAAGAAATATTGATAAATGAACCACAGGACAAAGTATGTACAATTTTAATGCATTTTATGATCATTCTGAATTAAGTAAATAATATATTTTTATTAAGAAAATAGTAAGCTGAGGTAAACAAATTCAACGATATCTTATTTACTACAATTCGAATGGTATAGGTACAGTCAGCTGCATAAATATGTAGGTACACATTAACAAAACTTTAGTGTACAGGATTTTGATTCAAAAATAAGTTTGCATGTATCCATCTGTTTGCTTCCGACCATGAATACATGTTATTGACGAATACGGGCATGCATATTTTTGAAACAGAATGCCTATATTTTTTTAAATATGTACATATTTATGCAGCTGACTGTACATTATGTGGATTTAGTTCCGCGTAAATATTAACATAACTAATAAAAATAATTTCATTTAATCAGAGGCTGGACCAAAATGGTACATGTAAGCAATTAAAATCTGCCGCTAGGCTACTTGTCTCTTCTGACTATAAGTGGCAATTATGATCTTGAAACGCGGCGTTTAAATTTGTTAAAAATAAATGTAATACGAGGTTTCCGCAATGTTATTTTAATATCTTTTTTCAATAAAATAAATAAAAAAATACATACAAGAGTTTCAAATAACTTTAAATAGAAATGTCGAAATAGAATTTTAATATAAATTTCACGTAACGTTATCAAAGCAATGTTACATTGCTAATCAAACCAACAATAACAAAAACTGATATCCTACCAAAGTATATCTCATAGTGTCATGTACTGATAAAACGCAATTGCATATTAAATTAAGATTAAAATAATACATTGACCAGTTTTATCTTGTATTTATATCAGTTTGATATTGACAAATATACTTCCCAAACATGTCCGGACATAAGGACATCAAGTATTAAATCATTTGTTAAATTGAATGGCAGTAAGACAGGATCATCGCCTGACGTGACATTCATTAATTACTTCCTTGCGGGTGCACTGCAAAAAATTCTAACGGACCATGACAAGGAAATGCTTGAGAGCCTTGCCGCGACATAATCTGTCTCATCACAGGGGTCATTGAACTAAAAATCACAGAGTAAAAAAGCAATTAGTGACAAGCGCACTTTCAAGATTTTTAACCAATTCCGTTGTCAGAGACACCAATTGCGGTGAACATTCTACATAACACCGGCCACAAGTATACGCGAATGATTTCTTCTTACATAATATCCGCAAACGGAAACAACATTTCTGATATTTGATAGCTTTAGTTTCCGATACATATCAACCTATAGTATTTTCCATAAATTATTATAACCACCATGTGAACTGTTAAGAAGAGTAGGACAAGACTACAAATTGACAACGTCACAGCGGCTCACAGCCTCGCATCATTCAAAAATAGATTGAAATCAGTGCTTGTCGAGAAGACCCGAGGTTCAATTTTCGAATTGGCCCGGCTCGCCCGGTGAAATACCACGACCACACAGTAGACAGGCGTGAAGTGGAAGCAATTCCGCGTTTCGTCTGATGAGTGTGCGTCCCGGAGGCCTAATTTAGTCCTCTTTCCCTTCCCACCTTTTTTATTATAAGGAAAGGATGGGAAGTGGAAGTGGACTTTCCGGATGAGAGGATGCATGAAAAGATAATATATTTTCTTTCTGTGCAACCTCTCCTCTGTCGATTAAAGGTAGGCAACGCATATGCATTTGCGTAAGTCTATGGGCAACGGTCACTTCGCTATATCAGCGATTTCAGGTGGCCGCTCGCTCATTTGCTACCTTATGTTATAAAAAATGCTGTTTTCGAGAATTATTTCAGTGATTTTTTATTAAAAACGCTCTTTGACCTGTAATTTAAACATTACCAATAAGTATTGTATTGTAACAAAAGACATACAGTTATGTTTAATCCTTAGACGGAAGTACCACAACAGTAAATATCACAAACAAATCCTAACCTCAAAATGCTCATTGATTTTATTACGGCCCGTCACCTTGTTACTTAATTTCGCACTAGGCCGATAACAATTTTATAACAGTTTCAATTAGAATTATAAATAACGCAACAGGTGTTGCATTAAGACATTGACCTTCAAGTTTAACTTCTTTAAACCCGAGTTCGAAAGTCTCCGTAACAAATCGTGAGTTTACGTTACTCAGTCACAGAACAGAGAATGTTATATAAGTGATCGTGTGTTGCATTGATCTTTATTACACTAGAAATCGATTCATATACTCTGTATATCTCATATGGCCCCCACATTCATTGTACGGGCCAATTGCACGCACATATCATGACCATGGTTTTATTGAATTGTACCGTGCAAAGAGTTACTTGGAATAGACATTTAATGAACGCATAATAGCTGTTAAGAAAGACTGAAACCACAATACTTGTTAACAAATCATCATCACCCTGTCCTTCTTCCTACGGAGGGTCGGCACAGTGTGTACCACTCCTCCATACATCTCTATCAACCGTCGTACAATCCATCCATACTTTCTTTAGTCTTTCTCTCAATATGTAGCCATCTTCATTCAATCTCACTACTTGTTAACAAACCGAGAAATAAAAAAGTTAAATATCTGATCGATTAAGAATGGAAAACCACCTATAACTGCTTTAAAGAAATTTACTTGTATGTCGTTTTTACACAAAATTCCACCGCTTAACTGTATATGAGTAATACTCAAATATGTAATGAATTAATTGACGTAATTGTGGTTAAATATCGGCGCTGCCTGTAAAAATGACTTGGACAACATTATGTACTGATATTTAAAACTTAGATGAAATTAAAACCAAAATCCATAAAGAACACACATATGCAAATATATACTCTTACAAACACCTAAATCAATGTAATAGATTAGTTTACGCCATAATCATTAGGACAATCTCGATTACAAATCACCAAGTCGCGTCTTCATTCATTGCAACACGTAGTGCATTAGATTGGGAAGCAGCATTGCATGGCGGCGTTCGTGACATTTAGATGTTTGAGGATGGCCCAATCGCTGTATGGCGGAGACACGTCGCTCGTTACATTTGGTTACACTTTCTCTAAACGACCATATAACGAGTTAGAACATTCGCGAAGTATACACAAGGGGAGAGTGAGGGAATCTTGGGCGCATACAAATGGTCATATTTGTCAAAGAAAGTATACAAGATAAGTATTCGAACATATTCACTGTAATATAAATATACTACTGTAATTAAAAACATATTGTAAATATAATTATTGATAAAAGGCAATGCTTATGTATACCCCCATCTCCGTCTAGATATTTTTTGCTTTTCCGGTCTATAATACGTTTTTTTACAATGAAATACGATCTCGCTTCACTAAGGAAGTAAATTCGATTACACTTACACTAAATAAGTGATTATTACTTACATTATATAGCATCTTCATTATTAACTTTGTCTAGACCTTACTCACTAAATAAAGCTTGCTGTACACGTGGTATTCCTTTACTGATTTATCTTATTTTTCACATTATTATTTTCAGTAGAAAGAAGAACTCTCGAGCACAAACTCGGTGTTAACACTAACGCTTGCAGCACTGCAATATCTCTTAGACCGTATACATATAATGAGAATTATAAAGCTTCGTATAACAATATACATATAAATGAACATAAATATGAATGAAATGAATTGTCCGGAAGATAATCTATTTATTTCATTCTTGACTCATTTCAGTACATAAGACGACTATTTGAAACGTGTTATAAAGGTACGTATCCATTGGCCTGCCTCGCAACGGTTTATTTGTTGATAAATGCCGTCTTTCGATGTGTAAAATCATACAGAGCAAACAAAAATCCGTTGCGGGCCGTGCCTGCGGTGCGTCCGGCCAATAGACGCGTATCTTAAGAGAACATAAATTTCGACCTCCTTTTAGCTAAAGTCCAAACAGTTAAATATTCTTGCATAACATGATTATTTGCCGTCTACATACCTGCATATATAATCTTTAATTAATACGTCAGACGTAAATTGCGAACGGCTAAGCACCGAGTTTTAAGCTAAGTTATTGCGATGTCAAGCACCGCAAGTTAGAAATCGAAAGTTAAACAATTTCAACGAAATTCCGTATAAATGATAAGGAAAATATTTTGATGAATAATCAATGGAGAAACGTATTAAGTAAAACGATAAGCGATAATATATAAAAAAGCTGTCTTTGAAATTAAATCTAAATATCTCTAATTCATTTGTCAAAAGACGTTTAAGATAATTTGCTGTTCAGAGCGATTAGCCTACCGTCAGCCAAGTAACGGAAAACCAGTATCATTCCAACATGGGAATTCGAAAAACAGGAATGCATTGTTAAAAACTTATTAGGGATTTTTAGGATACTCGGAGGAATATTGCTAAGTTGGATACTCATACGACGATCATACAACGACTCTTATCAATATTACAATAAGAAATATCTTTCAAAGCTGATGTGGCAATTGTTTGACAAAACGGGTACAGTCAAATTACATAAAACCATCGTATAGGGATTCTCAAAAATAACACGGAGAATGTTTGCAAACCGACATTATATTCATTATCAACTGATCTTCAACGTTAATCATATTACTAAAGAGTTGATTTTTGTTTGTTCATAAGCTAATACTCCATACATCGGTTCATATTCTCGTTTAACCGGTTTAGTGCTGGAGCCGCGAATGGACCTGCCGCCCGCACTCCAAATGAGGCGCGCGCCTGCATCGCAAATAATGGCCACTCGCTTTGGACATATGCCAGAGGATATGAAAATATGTGCCGTTTCCTTTATATATTACACATAAACTACCCAGAAACTCCCGTCCCTGCTCAGAAATGCATGAAATGCTTTCACATCATTTAGATAAATAATGTACTTTGCTAACCAGATGTAAGCGAGGATAATTTAAAATAGGTAACACCATAGTATTCTATCAATATTTATAGTGCACTAGCTGTCGCTCGCGACTACGTCCGCGCGGGATTAGAAAACACCTCGGTGTTCCCGCTGCCCGTTTGCCCCCTTCTGTTATTAAAAAAAATAGATAATTCTCAGACAAACTAAATATGCATATAAAATTTCATAAAAATAGGTCAATTCGTTTTTTAAGGGTATTGGAACTAACTTTGTGACATGAGAATATCATATATAATATTTTCTTATTACTATTTTTTACTAACATACGTAATTAAGTAGTTCAGAAACAAGTTTTAGAAACATAGATGACCATAAATTTTATTCGTTAAATTTATAACACTTTATTAATCAGTCGCTATCATCTCAAACATGTGAAGTTTATGATCTCTATTAATCATGATTAAGAATAATATAGCATAGGAATGTATTTATATCGGATATTAAGTACAAGGAGCGCTAATAAGATTGTCTTATACATCAAGATAGATTAGATTATCCTTAAGGTTTCCGTCCTTGAAATTGGCATCATAAGTATTCTAAAGAACGAAACAACTACGAAACAAACCTTTTCTCAATCCAAAAAAATATAGTTCGTGGACAAACAAACTTTGTGAACATAACAATCATCTATCGATACTAAAATAACTTAATGGGAAACACTAAAATATTGTAAATCGAAAAGGTGTGGCAACGCAGAAATATTTCACACAGCACTGACATAAACGGCCTCGCCTAGTAATCCGAGATTATTGTAACCTAATTAGGCACGATGGCTCATCGGCGGCGCCCTTGTCAAGGAAAATACCTATTTCCCATTTTATTTTCACTTTATTAAACCATTGTTCCAAATAATCCGGAGGTAATAACAACCATAATTATTAGATAAAAAAAACCTAAAAACTAATTTTGTAGCTCCTACTAATACACCAAGCAATATTTTGTGCATAACAGTGTTAATCTTCCAAATATTTAATTACAATTTGAAAGATATCCATCGAGAAATCATTGTATTAACTTCGATTGATTTACGACTGTTTGTAATAATAAATATGAAGAAGCCACGATAAGCAAGTTGGTGGGTATCCAAATTCGGAAAACCGGGATCGTGTTCCAAACTCCGGGCAACGACTTTCGATAACTTACGATACAGGTAACAAGTATATAGCCTGATCAATAAAATTAAATCAAGTGAAGTTTGTACAAACAGCTCACGTCTCTCTAACTATTTTTGTACTGTAAATATTTTTATACGATCTTAACTATTTTTGACGTTGGCTGTGGATCACTGCAGACTGCAGCAATATCTAAACAAATATATTGTAAGTTTGTTCAACTATTACAGAGATGACAATATATTTTCGGACACATGTTTTTGCAATGGAAACTTGGGGTAAAACTGTGAAAAAAAAGTTACAAAGTTTGTTTAAAATGAGATCATTCGTATTATCATCAGATCGTTTTGTATTCATACATGGTTCTGAAACTGCATATTGTTAATTTTGCCATGGTGATATTGTTGACGATGTAAGACAAAAACTGTAAGGAATATACGAAAGTCGAGGCGAAGAAATCCCCACAAAGATAATAAAGATTGCATAACATTTGTATGCCTCTTGATGGGACACGATTTAATTAAACCTATTTGGCTATCTGGCGTCATACGTACTATTAAACTCCCAAACTGTTCCTTACGATCGTTTATTTAAATTTTCTTGGGAGGTTTTTGAATTTAAGAGTGTGTACTGCTTTTAACTTGCGATTATCCTTTCTCTGAGTACTATTTTATATTGCAATCGTCTTTTATGACTTCGCCTATGAACAGAACAGAACTTTCACAACCAAAGTGTCATATTTAGTTATTTTAAAAGTCAATGACAATGACAATTTCTTTAATAATCTCATTTATGGTCGAACTTATTTCTACACAGGTATTGTTAGCATATAAATTGGCTATGGTAAAGACATTTAAGGCTTTCAACTCCTACAATGAGACAATTTAAAGAAGACCGCCCACTTACATGACGCCTACGAAAATATTTGAGAACTTAATTTATGGAGCAAATTGTTACATAGTATAAAAAACATTAAGGCCATGCCAAGTTTGTGATAATATTCGTAATAATGACTGCGGGAAATGTGATACATTATAAAGCGGCAATTAACTTTTCATTTTTAGCTATAAGTTTTATTCTTATCTTACTTTTTACTTATATTATAAATGCGAATGTTTAGGTGGATGGATGGATGGATGAAGGTATCTCCGGAACGGCTTAATGGATCTTGATGAAATTTGGCACAGATGTCTACTGCAGTCTGGTCACATAGGTTACTAAACATGTTTTTTTTAATACGCGCGGATAGAGTTGCGGGCGAATGCTAGTATAAAAATAAAATCATAAAACTTAGTGCGTTAGGCAAACATAAAGCCAAAAATTATTTAAATAATATTGACATTTTCGTTTAAATTTTGGAGAAACGTGTACTCGTTTGTTAGCCTAATTGCATAAAAAATAATTGATTAAAAAAAAACAAGTTTTACGTTTAGAATCGACCGTGATAATGTAAAGCTTAAATAATCAAACAGGTTAGTGAAAACAACATTTTTTTTATATTCGATTTCGCTTACAAATTAGGCTCATTCAAAAATCACAAGGGCAGGTTTTTAGAAGTAGATATTCGAGGTTAATGGGATAATAACGTTTCTTTTTCTGTTAAGATTTGTAGCTTACGGGTATCTTAGTCGGTTAAGCGGTCAAAAATAATTTTACCCGTGCAAGTGTTAGAGAGTTTACCATAATTACATATGTAAATAACTTCTCTGCCATTCCGAAACGCACATAGTTAAATGTTTTAGGTCAATAATTAATTAAAGTAAATTGTGTCACAAATTCTTATCTTTTCGTATTGAGGTCTAAACTTATTCAAGTTAGTTTATGTTTTTAATAATAAGTGACAATAAAATACGTACTTCTAATTATTCCTTATCATAATAGTTTAATCCTAATTTCGGTCAATTGTTTCGAGTTTAACAATTGCTACAATAGTGATGTAAAATAAAAGAATTATAAAAATCGGACCACTAGAGGCGGAGTTATCGACGAACTAAAATAAAAACAACATACAAACGAATTGAGAACCTCCTCCTTTTTGAAGTCGGTTAATAAAATAAAAATTCGTTGCGGGCCAAAAAAGGACTCAAGACCACATCGTAGTGTCTTGAGTATTGAGTTTTCTTCGTTGAAGTGCAAAAAGGGGACCATGGCACAGTTATGGACGCGGATCGGTTCTCTTTTGTTTCGTTTCGTTTCGATGATTGAGTACATCGACAAGTATGGCGGCTATCCAGGGCGCGGTTACAAAACGACAGCTGATCTAGTTCAGGGACCACAATAGATAATTGTTACGTAACACCTGTCCACAAAGCACACTATAAAAATAGGCAAAAAATTGGGACAGTTTTTATAGTATCAAAAAAATTGTTTTCATAGTTTTTGTACATGTTCAATGAATGACGTCATGAAATAAATAGCCATAAACCTGAACAAAACTCTTACATTTTAATACCTACATGATATTCCTAGAAGTGAATTATAATTCCATTTCCAATATGTTTTCATCCTACAATGAGGCAAAATCAGATCTTTTAAAAAAATTCTACCACATTAATATTGTCAAAGCAGTTAACATATTAATATTGACGAAAGTTGGACTGGATGAATGGATGTTTGTTAGACGGTACCTCTAGAACATATGCATGCATCTCGCTGAAACTTGGCAAAGATGTAGATCATAGCCTGGAAAAACGCATACGCTACTATTTTTTTTATAATTCCACGCGGACAGAGTCCAGGGCGATAGCTATTTAATAATTCAACAAATAGAAATGTCAGTATACAGCGATCTCTCTAAACATACTTGTATTGAGTAAGCATTATGTGTTTATCGGCGGCACGTAGCAAACGGGCATTTCACAAGCAGCAAGTGTAGCGGAATGCGGCCCGGCCGTACGTATCGGCCTTGCATCTGACGCTGACCACTCTCGCGCAACACTATCCTATCTTATAAACACGCAACAACACTACCTTAATACGTTAAAACTCTTTAAAACACCATAAACTTAGAATATCTTGCCTTATATCATAAATGCAAATGTTTAGATGGATGTTTTGTTAAAGGTATCTCCAGAACGATTGCATGGACATGGTTGAAATTTGGGATTGACATAGTACATAGTCTGGAAGAACATATAGGCTACTTATTAAGTTTGTTTTTAGTTCCGCACGGACATTGTTGCGGGCGACAGCCAGTATAAAATATTCACCAGTGTTCAATAAGTTTTCAAAATATCAAAATAAATCAGTTATCTTAAAATGAGTGAATTTCAAGACACATTTTCAAAAAAACTTTTTCGTCAAATCTTACATTTTTTTATAATGCATACATAGTCACTATCACATGATAAATTACTCTACTTTTTAGAGGTTTTTAAGAAAAGATTTTTTTTTAAATTTTTGAAAAATATGTATAAAATGCTAAGTGAACAATACTGAAGGAACTATGATAAGTTTTTACTCTTACATAAGTTTTCTATTAAGTAAACATCATGTGTTAATACAGGTGGATAGAAATTATGTTTACTTTTTCTACAGAAACAATGGATTATATTGAAATAGATTATTTTTATATATGCAGAAAAAAACTTACTAGAAGTATTAAGTTCAAACTTCAATAATAAATAAAAGGCTTGGGAATTAGTGTAACTTTAAAAAACTGTTATTAGAATAATTCTCAAAAGCTTAAAATCTTTTCAGTGTCATTCTAATTTAAAAGTGAACATTTTGCAAATTGCATAAAAATAATACAGTTAAACATGGTTATATGAAAAACCTTTATATATCAGAGTCAATCCCGACTTACAACCTCCATAAGGGTGTAACTGGTGTTAGAGAGAAATATCTAGAAGCGGGAAGATACCGCAATACTTATCCGAGTTTGACTATAATTAAAAAGACCGTAGTTGTTGATGAGGTTGCCATCAGGTAGATAATTACCATCAGTTATGTACCATTTGTATGAAATATGTTAACTTTTTCTCATTATCTAGGTTTTCAACAGGTTGTGGCTGGTTTTATGGATAAACAATAAAGTAATTGAGTTAATAATAATGTAATTACACAATTACATCACAGGAATAATGTGTTTTAGGGAAATTAGTTAATTAAGAAATAAAGCATTGACTCGTATAATAACAATAAATTGTTCAATGTAATTGAAATATGTAATATATTTTAAACAATAATAATATAAACAGAAACTATTTTAACCCATTAATATAGTCACAAAATAAAAACATAATAGTCAAAGTTGTGGTTATATATATCTTTTTAATTAAAAAGCTCTATCTATGATACATACTTTTAAACAACCACCAAGAATTGATGTTGTATTATTTTGAGATATTTGGTACAAATGTCAAATGACAGAACTAATCTCTGTTTAGCGTAGAAAATTATGTGTTACATTATAATTCACTGCTTTACATTTCAACTGACAATGTTTTTCCTACAATTTTAATCAAGTGAAGAAGATATTTTACTTTTATTTACTCGATAACTAACTTATTGCTTTATGACTATGAAAAAGTTTCAAACTAATATAAATGATGTCAACAATGCCAGCTAATTTCAACACAGGCATGATAAGAGCCTTCACATTGTTCATTCTCTAACAAGTTTACCTTATAATGATATCGACTATTATAATGGTATTAAAGTCACACAAAATATTTAATTTTAAGCCTATTTATTATTTTGTTTAAATCTTCCATAACATATGTGCACATTAATATATTATAGCTAGTTCATAAGATTAGTACAACTTTAACTTTCTACTTGCAGCTAAATAAAAAACAATGCATAGAATGTAAAATTTTGGTACAAAATAAGTGTACCGACTTTCCAAACTCTAGACGTACTTGTTACACTTGGAAATACATTGAAATGAAACGAAACAACGAAATTTGTTTAAACATTTTTTCCGCGTCCAAAACCTTTGAAATTTTAAAAGTCGCAACTTCAGGAATACAAATTAAAAGTTAATTCTCAAGTTAGTCACTAGGTAACAGAAGAAAAACGATACAATGTGTTGACTTACCCAAAGCTCTGTACCCCAATTCATTGTCACGATAGTAATATCACACGAGTTTCACTAAAAACATCGAAAATTCACTAACACAAATATAGAAAGTCTAATATAATGAATTATATTCACAACTTATTTTTTACATTCACTAAATTGAAATACCACCATTTCAAACACTAAACATGGCTGACTGAATAAACCACAGATTATTGAGACAAAATAACTGACATATTCGCTACCATGACATACAAACAGACTACTAAAAGTTACAAAGTTGTACTCAATACTGGTTTTTTACCATTTTTACGGACGTTTCATGGCAAAGTTGCCAGCTATGCTGCCATTTACGGCAAAAATTTACAATTTGGTAAATTTAAAGGGAAATTTGTATGACAATTATTAAAAATGTAATTTTTACTTCATAATTTTTGCTAATAATAATTTAAATTTAGTCAATATTTTAATATATTTAAAATAGACTAGATTAAAATCTACCTAAACATTCAATTATATTTTATAAAATTTCACCATCACTGAACAATTTATTTTATTTATCTTTCTCAACTTTCAATCTCAGTTCTGAGATGCTATAATATGTGAAAGTGATAGTAATATTACTAGTTTTGGTAGATTTTGCAATGTATTAATTGAGGTACTTTAATGAACTTAAATCTTAAAAAAATATGTTTTCTTGAGTAGACATTTATTCACGTATATTGTATTATATTTAAAATTGATCTTCATTTGAGATATATATTTTTATATGACGTTCAGTATTTGCATATCGGGGCTCCAAAAGCGAACCGTCCGAACGACGTCGCACAAGTGCAGTACGGCGAACTTCCTGGAAAGAAATTGCAATATAGATTTTCAATATTTCAACTTCGTATAGTATATTTTATCATTGTTTTGGTTTAAACTTACTTTAACCGGCTCCAAAACAGCATGATGACTTGACCGTCTTGATGTTGATGCACCGGTTATTGATGATGTACGAGATGATGGTAAGGGACTCTGTTGAATGCAATACTATCGATTGTTAAATCAAAACAGTTTATGAGGGGTTTGTAGCACGTTATGAGCTCAATAACAATGGCTTCAAAAACGTACCTTAAGCGCTGGTACAAAGCCGAAATCAGTCGATAATGGCTGAGCAAAAATGTTATAAGTTCCTTCTTCCGAAGTTACAGATACAATGGATGGGCGCGCTGATAGCTGTTGAGCTAGCAATATTGGATCTGCATCTATTAAACAGAGTGTTATTTTTTGTTGTCCAAAGAACCAAGAAAAAGTAAATCATTCATCGTCAAATCAATCCAGTAAATTTAACTTGTACATGGTTACCTATGTTCATGCCCTTAGCAACTCGTCTAGCTTGAACAACTCTACCAGCGCTTCTTCTAAATCTTATTCCCTTTTCTGCCTCTCTCCTCAGTCTTTGTGCAGCAGCTGCAGATTCAGCTATGGCCATTGCCATCGAACTCATTCCCGATCTTTTCAAGTTTATGTCTATCAAATAACTGAGACAAATTGCATTCGATAACGTTATATCACTTGGCTGAAAATATTATGAAAGATTTGAATTCTGTTTGCTCTAATTTTTTCACACAAGATAATTTATAAAGTGAACTTACTGATCCGATATTATTTACGCTTATATCCAACGACCTGAGTGGGGTTTTCACCAAGCCGATTGCTCGTGCTAATAAATCACCACAAGTTGGAGGATTCTCAGCATTTAAGGCTGACCAAACCCCCGCTGGTGGCTTTTGTAGTGGATCTGGTTTTATACCACAGCCAGATATATTTAAACTATAAATCAAATTAAAGTTCAAAATCTCGTAATTTTTTTTTAAATCAGTAGGTATGAATCACAGTGACTTGAATGATGACCTAGATTTTGCCTCCTGCAGTTTTAAATGACTTGTGTTTATTTGTTAATCGTTTTAAAGTTAAATTATCACTTACATATGGAAATTTAAATTTATGCCATACTTAGTTACTAAGTTCACTAGTCGATTAATAGCAATTGTAATTTTTTTACGCCCTTTCCACTTTCCAAGGAAAAAAGTATAAAACTTATGAATTACGATGTCAAGTTGCAGCCTCGTGCGATTGCAACCGCAGCATGAGCAACGCCGTCAGAGCCAAGTTTATTGTTCAATCGCAAATCCAAGCTTCTTAAACCGCAACTCGTATGGTTCAATACGTGTGCTATATGTTCAATACCATTGGGACCTAAAAAATATTTTTATACTTTCTTTTAAGGTATGACATAGAAAATTGCTTTTGTTTTGCTAAAAATAAATATTGAGCCGGCTACGAAAAAGAGGGAAATATTATTTTACCAAAAACATTGTCGACCAAGACAAGGTTTCTCAGTTTATCATGTTTCGATACAAATTTGGCTACGGACAATGCTCCTTCATCTCCAATCTTACAATGACTGAAGTCTAGTGTTTCCAAGTTTGAGTTATCAGATAAACCACGTAATATATACTTTACTCTTTGGCAATCCATGTCACTTCTTGTTATTCTGGAATTAAGAGGCAAAATCGACAATACAAACTATAAAAAAACATAATTTTAAAATCAATAGCAAATTTCATTCAAATCAAGCACAGGATTACTTAATACCATAAAGATTATTGCGTTTGCAAGTCTTGCAAGGTCATCATCTACGAACCTTTGAAAGCGGAATGTATAAGTGTTAAGGTCTTTATTTGTTTCAATATGGTACAGACCTTGACCCTATGATGAAAGGGGCTCAAACCAAGTTTTTGGCTCATAGCCAGGTTTAAAACCGTCGAAATGTATAAAAATCGATAATTCAAAATTATCAATAGCAGACTTTAGTTTCAAATACATACCTAAGAACTTTTAAAAGGCTACACTTTTCCAGGCCATGTGCTAAATTTCTAGCATCGTTGTTAGTGAACTGAAACTGATCTTTTCTGTATTCAACGCCGACAGAACTTAATTGATAAGATATATGAAGTTCAGTTAAATTACTTAGACTACCTAAAGCAGCATGTAAAGAGATGTGATCTGGAAAAGTAATTATATAAATTATGTATTTGTCATACTTTATTTAACTGTAAGAGTAAACAAAAAAGGTAGTGTGTTACTCACCTCTATTTAGCCCTTGGTTTTTAACTGTTTTTTGGTCCTTTTGTCGACGGCTGGTTAGGAGGTTTTCCATTTCTGGTGAAACAGTTCTCTGAACTGGTATATCCGAAGGTATTAAGCTCTTAATGTTTAGTGATTGTATATAAGGCCCACAGAGTTTAACTAAAGTATTTACCTTGAAAAGATTTCTTTTATTTTATTATATAATTAAATAAATTATTTAAGTCAACCAATATCAACGTTAATTTATTAGTTGGTTATCATATTCATAAGAGTTTTTTGTCTTACTTTTTCTGGGTCGTATTGTTTTGGATTCATATTTTGCAATACTTCTGCATAAAAACGCTCCATGAATAAGGTGATCCAAGGTTTCTGTTCGGTCAATAGCAAAGAATCATTCCACTTAGATAAGTAACATCGTTTCCAAAAAATATCATTTTTTATGTTATCCACCAAAAGTTGAAGCGGCACGTCGGTGTTCAAGATTTGTAGAAATAATTCGCGATCTTTTGCTAGTAGTTGGTTTAATTTAGATGAACCTAAAGAAAGGTTTTGTCGAGTGTAAGCTATTGTAACTGTCTCACATTATTAGTTTATTTCCCGTTGGTCTTCATAAATTTTGTCCTCTATTCATTAATAATCAATTAAGGGCAATTTAATTCAATGGTAGTTGAATAAAGTAATTTCTGTATTAGTTATTCACTAATACAAAGAGAACGGCAGTTAAAAAAATCAAACTTTAACAATAAAGCCTAACATTTTACTTACCAGTCCAATTCTCACTTAACTTTTCAACGCATAGGCAAGAAAGGGATTTTGGATGGTTTATATCCCAATCAAAGTTTTCGGATTTCAAAATGCGCTGAGGTTCCACTTCTTTATCTTGTTTATATGCTAAGTATGTGTTCAATGGAACGCTTACTGGCAGCTTCATGTTTTTTTTATGTTATTTTAAAGTCTTAACTAAATCTAAAACAAACGAATATTAGTAGAAGACAAAAAAATGAAGTAACAATCATTAGTAACTGTGGTTACAGTAACTAATTGCTATTGATTTAATATATCCTACTTAAATTTTTATCCTAATGCCCAAAGTTTATATATTGTAATAGGTGAGAAATGATGTTGACGATTAGAGTTTTGAAAATACGAAAAAATGGAATATTTAAAATTGTACACACATTTACAAAAAACTACTTAAAATTTTAGGGAACCTGAAAACTGCGAGGCTGGCAACAATCCGAGAGTGGCGCTGCGTTTGTGGGACTTTTTTTCTAGATAAAGACTTTATAATATCGCACTACTGTCTATATTCCAATGCTGATTCGCGAGCGATTGACGTTAAACTACATTTGCTGTCAATATGTCACTTGTCACCTAAAATTTTAATTTCAATAAGAAAGCATAGAAATTGTTTATTATTTTCATAAATTTCTCTTTTAACAATTAAATATAATGGACAAACACAATAGTTCAGAGTTGTTAAATTCAGATTTCTCTTTATCTAAAAATGCAAGCTCTGATTCTTTGGATTCAGATTCCAAATCTAGTTCATTGAATTCTAAACACGGACAGGACTCCGTAAGTTTCCTAAAAGGATTAATTTATTCTTCTTGAATCTTATAACCGTTTGGTCACTTCCTGATAAATTTAACTGGAAGTTATAAAGTAGTATACTGTCTGCAAATAGTCACCTTCTATATTTTGTGAAATTAACACTGACTTGGTGAATCATGAGTCAAAATAAAGCTATTCATGTTTGTTTGTTTGTCAATCGTATTCGAAGACAAAAAGAATATAGTGATTTTACCAAGGCTTGTACATTTTTTGTTTGTGTATCTTTTTAATAGTTTTATTTAAAATTATATAGAATCTGTTTCAGTATATTAATATTGCTTTATTTATCAAATATTTACTTGGTGTTGTAATTTTAGTCACAGTTATTAGGAGATATTCAGTTGCTGGATGGTGAGAAGGTGATGGGTGTAGCAAGAGATGTGACATACTTATGCCCATACAGTGGCCCTTCACGTGGTGTACTAAAAGTCACAAACTTTCAATTACACTTCCGTCCAACTGAAGCTACATCACTACAGACAACTTTGAGTGTACCTCTGGGTGTTGTAAGTTAAAACTTTTTTTAAATATTTTATCCATGCATTTGTTATTATTTAGATTCATTAAGGATACAAACTTGCTTTAATTTTAATTTTTAAGGTATCCCGCATAGAAAAAGTAGGTGGTGCATCATCCAAAGGTGAAAATTCATATGGCATTGAAGTATTTTGTAAGGTAGGTCAGACAACTGGAAAAGACACATAGCCTCACTGAATTATTACAGTCACAGACTGCACCATTTTGTAGTATCATTGTAAAATTAGAGAAATAAGTATTAATAAACTGTTTTTCATTTACTATAGGATATGCGCAATTTACGTTTTGCGCACAAACAAGAGAATCATTCACGTCGGGGTATATTTGAGAAATTGCAGCAGTTAGCATTCCCACTTTCACATAGATTGCCGCTGTTTGCCTTCAGCTACTCAGAAAGCTTCCCAGAAGATGGCTGGCATGTATATGAACCAATAGCAGAGTTGAGAAGAATGGTATGAATCTTTTAATATTTAATAACTTGGTTTCTTTCCAATTTAAACCAGAAAAGGGTGGTAACGCTTCTGTGGTTTCTCTGGTATTGCACATGTAAATGGGAGTTGTTGAACTCTTTGTTCCAACTGCTTGTTTATGCAAACAACTCTTATGTTATAAATTTTTCTCTTAAATTTGCAAATTTTCAAATTATTGTGTTATAAGATTCTTGGTTAAAATACAATATAAGGTTACTTTTTTTTATTTTCATAAAATATCTAAAAAAAACTTAAGGATAATTGCTGCCATATTTGATGTTTTACTGTTTCCTTAATTTAGAAATTATACTAAAATGTTTAATTTTCAGGGTGTTAACAATGACATGTGGCGTATAACTCGCATTAATGATAAATACGAGATATGTGACAGCTACCCGTCAATATGGGCTGTGCCCGCAGCTGCTAATGATGATCTGTTACGTTCAGTAGCGGCTTTTAGATCTCGAGGACGTATACCAGTGCTTGCATGGATACATCCCAGCTCACAAGCAACTATAACAAGATGCAGTCAGCCTTTAGTTGGGGTATGAAACATTGTGATGATTTTTTCACTATTTTTCTTATGTATTAGTAAGTAATTTGTTAGTAATTATTGTCTTATTTTGTATGAGTCTATTAATCAATCTATGTATCGGCTCAATTTACGACAGCAAAAATGTAACAGTGTTTCATTAAGACTTATATTCAAAATATATAGCTGTCTCTTTTCTTCTCAATGAGAATGAAAGAGATGAGAATATATTTGTTATAAGTCAATTGACAATAGTCTGGAAGAACACATAGGGTACTAATTCAGTTTTTTTTAATACCGTGACAGCTATGGATTTTATATTTTTGTTTTTACAGGTGAGTGGTAAACGTAGTCGGGAAGATGAACGCTACATACAATTGATAATGGATGCCAATGCGCAGGCGCATAAGTTGTTCATAATGGATGCCAGACCTAGTGCTAATGCGATCGCCAATAAAGCGAAAGGAGGCGGGTATGTTATTTATGTACCTAATATCATCAAATTGTGTATTTAAACCCAGCACTCGGAGTCCTATAGAATCCTCAGTCACCAATTATGAATTTAATGCAGCAGGGGGTGTTAGTTAAATCTTCTAATATTATAAATGCAAATGTTTAGATGGATGGATGGATTTGTTAGAATATATCTCCAAAACGGCTGCACAGATCTCGATGAAATTTGGCATACATGTAGAACATACTCTGTAATAACACATAGGCTACTAATTAAGTTTTTGTTTTAATTTCGCGCAGACGGAATTGCGGGCGACAGCTAGTAATGTCATAAAAATAAATTGGTTTTCCAGCTATGAATCAGAGGATGCATATCAGAATGCTGAACTGGTGTTTTTGGATATACACAACATTCATGTAATGAGAGAAAGTCTTCGTAAACTAAAAGAACTTTGCTTTCCACAAATTGATCAAACGAGGTAAGTTTATTAATATTACAAAACATTCTTAGTAATATTGTAAATGCAAATGTTTGTATGGATGGATGGTTTTATGGATGGATGAATGTTTGCTTGAACGTATCTCTAGATCTCGTGGAAATTTAGCACAGATCTAGAGTCTAGAAGTAGGTAGACATAGGTTACTAATTTTTTTCTTAGCTCCACACTGACTGATGATCTTTAATAATTTCTAGATGGTTTAGTGGTATCGAAGCAAGTTGTTGGTTGAAACATATTAAGTGCATATTAGCAGGCGCAGTTCGCATTGTTGATAAGGTGAGTCAAGTACACTTTGATATTTGTTTCCAAAGCCGTATTGTTTGGTAGGGGACGTGGCTTAAGCTTTGACCCGCCCATACTTGCTAAACAAGAAAATTCCGGTCAAGTGCGAGTCTGACTCGCGTACCAAGTGTTCCGTACAAACTTATGAGTAACTAACCTTACTAACCAAATTTCAAGATTCTGAGTTCACGAGAAGTACCATATAGGTTTTATTCCTGTACGTTGGCTTAGAAGTTTGATTTTTTTCACAGCTCCAAAAGACAGTAGACTTGAATATTTGATATAACTTCGAGCTTGATAATTCCACGCGTTCCGGAGAAAATGGGTCTTGATAGACGGACGGACAACAAAGTGATCTTATAAGGGTGCCGTACGGAACCCCTGAAAAGCAAAAGCAATATTATAATTTATAGGTAGAAAACCACAAGACGTCAGTGTTGGTGCACTGCTCCGACGGCTGGGACCGCACGGCGCAGCTCACTGCGCTGGCCATGCTGATGCTGGACCCATACTACCGCACTCTCCGCGGCTTCCAGGTCCTCATCGAGAAGGAATGGCTCGCGTTCGGACATAAGTTCCAACTGGTAAGTCTTTGATGTAATAAACATATCATATTGTTTTAAGTTTAGTTTAATTCACAGTGTAATGTGAGAATTTTTTGATAAGATTAAAAACCTATGAATGATATAGTCACACTATCTAATCGTGGGTTTCTGAGACAAAAAACCCCGTTTCAAACATATTACTTCTGTTTTGTCAAAAATGACAGGGATGACGATATTTTTTATACAGAGACTTTTGACTCTGAAACCCACGGTAACTAGTGTTAGATATAACCATAGAAATAAAATTGTGTTTATTCTGTGCACATATAATTAATTTTGGTCCTTCGAGCAGGATTAATTTTAAAACCAAATTTATATATTGTTAACAGATAGTAATCATTCATTTTTATCACCCAGAGGGTTTGGTGGAAAGATAGTGATGATGATGGTGATGATGTTCGTATCCGGGTGTAGCGCATAGGTCACGGTGACGAGCGTCACTCAGACGCGGACAGGTCGCCGGTGTTCGTGCAGTGGGTGGACTGCGTGTGGCAGCTGCAGCAGCAGTTCCCCACAGCATTCGAGTTCACGGAGCGTCTGCTCATCACCATCGTTGATCACCTCTACTCCTGCAGATTCGGCACCTTCTTATTCAATACTGAAAGGGAACGAGTTAAAGAAGGTAAGTTGGTTTGTTCATCTATAAGAGACCCTAAGTGTACATTTATGGTACAAAAATCTAGACTAAAGTACTAGTTATTTTGCAATTCTGAATTTGGCATTAAATTATTGATTTTTATGTTCGGCTTGTATTTTACATGTTTTTTTTGTTTGATGTGGCAAATGTACCAATTTCATTTGAAGTTAGGTGTCATTTACTACGCACTAGTTCCACCGGTCATACCGAAGACACTCCGGTAGCGCTACAGGATGTCCACCGAGGGGACTTTAGTGGGTCAAACCCCACATTTTCATGCCCCCGACCCCCAGGAGAAGAGTGTCTTTGTTAAGATTTCCCCCCAATACGTCACAACAGTATTTATATTTATTAATATATATACTTCTTGTTGTAGAAGTGAAGAGTAAGACGGTCTCCCTGTGGTCGTACATCAACAGCCGCCAGGACTTGTACCTGAACCCGCTGTACTGGGGCCCGAGCGGTGGTGTGGGAGCGCAGGCGCAGTACTCACGACCACAAGTCGTGTTAGTCCCAGTCGCGTCATTACGCATCATCAAGTTGTGGAAAGCCTTGTATTGTAGGTGGAATCCAACGATGCGACAACAGGTTGGTGCTTATTTTTATAGAGGTTCAAAAATAGCTAGTTTGGATTTCAGTTTGGCTTATAAGTATCTGGTAAAACGCAGGAGCTATGGTTGTATAATCAAGAATTAAAAAATAGTACCAAATCCACCTACAGTCTTTTTGAAAGGATAAAAAGAGAAGGCATTTAACGTAATTTAAGGGAATAAAATACTTGAATCGTTGTCTCATTTAGTAGTCCGGTAATCTATGTGTCTTTGAAAATAAATTTCTTTGATTGATCATTGCAGCCATCTGCCATCTATCCATTTTTAAAAACATTCTTCTAAATAAAAACTAGACCGGAGATGGCAAACCTTTTTTCCACTGTCATTTTTCTAATGAAATGTTTAAGGACGTCATATACTTGTCTTAAAATAAACTGATTTTATGATTATTACGAACATAACTGAAATATTGTGTCCAAAATATTGTGTCGTGTGCCATTGGTTCGCCATCTCTGAACTATTAGGTATAATACTTGGGATAAATGATCCAACGTTTCCTTAGGATCCGATTTACCAACGTACTCGCGAGCTGGTAGCATTACGCGCGCAGCTGGAGGCGGCTGCGGCGGCGGCGGCTGGAGACCACGCAGCGCGACACCGCCTCGCCCTCACACCGCCGCGTGTTGCTAGCCCACATCATGTCTGAACTAACCCTTATGACAAATAACTTCAATTTAATTATTTCATGTGAACACGCCCTAAACATACTCTACTCTTTTGTTGCCCTGCTAAAATATGTTTATGAATAGGCTCTAGAATTGACTCTAGACTCAATTTGTCCTTTAATTTCAGAATGTATGAATGTCAAGAAAATATGTAAATAATTTGAGTCAATCTTACAAACCCATTCATAGTTTCGTGAATAATAACCACTTTTACAATAAGGGGAAACAAAACAGTATTGAGTAGTGTTACATACTAATATAAACAAAGTTCTATGAATCAATGTGCTAGGAAGAAAATCCGAAAATTCTGGCAGTGTACTGACGCAATACTAGCCTTACTAAAATGTCGATGTTTATGTCCCCTCACTATTCATTCTGACACTGGACCTTGTAACGAAAGCACGTCATTCGCGCCAAAAGCTTCTAATTAATACGTTAACATTTTACATATTAATAAATAAAGACCTTAAGATAATTTGTAAAATCTAAATAAAATATTTTAAACATTATATCTCAATGTATGGGCATCATCAAGGGTACTAAAGGGTCAGATGACCCTCTCTAGAGATTAAAAAAATGTAAAATACATATAAAAGTACTTCGAATAAGTGCATGTTATGGTAGCTGCCCTCTAGACCTAGCCTAGACTACTAGCTGGCGACGTCAACGTCAACGAATGTGTCAACGTAATGTTGACATCCCACATCTTCGTCATTTAATGGACACATTAGCATTTCTATAGTGACCAGTAATATTTAAACATTACGATTGAACACTAAATATTAACTTTCAAAATATTAGTTTATAAGATATATTTATTGTGATTTTGTAAATACTTTAACGTTTCAACCATAGATGTATAATCAATAGATAGAGTTGATTCATTGTTCGCAAAAATTTGTTGTTATAAAATGTAGCGATATATTTTTTTTATGTCATAAGTTGGTAAACGAGCGAGCGGCCACTTGAAATCGCTGAAATGGCGAAGTGACCGTTGCTCATAGACATACGCAATTGCATATGCGTTGCCTACCTTTAATCGACGGAGGAGAGGATGCACAGAAAGAAAACATTTCCATGCATCCTCTCATCCGGAAAGTCCACTTCCACTTCCCATCCTTTCCTTATAAGAAAAAGGGTAGGAAGGTAAAGAGGACTAAATTAGGCCTCCGGGACGCACACTCATCAGACGAAACGTGGAATAGCTTCCACTTCACAAACAAATCGATTCTTTTAGCCTACTTTTTATTTTTTTGCAGATTTATTTGACGTATAAAACAGTTTTCAAAAATTATATAGAAAAAATATAAAGTTTTTGTACGTTGGATTGAATATTTTCGGCCAATAGAAATGTTTCATACAAGTTTGACGTCCAATCAAAATTCGACTATTGAAATGTTTTGTATTATTAAGGAAATTTATCCGAAATAAAGGTCTCCGAAGGCCTTTTTTGATTCTCTGGATTTTGTATCTATAGATTGTATATCTATGGTTTTCTTTAAAAATAAAAACGCATTTATATTTTATAACATAATTTTTCAAATAATAGATAAGACATTTTTGGGTTAATGATTTGCACAGTGAAACATTTAAAAATACTAAAGATAAATGTATTGAAAAAATTCTTTTTTCAAACTTTCTTTATTTGTAGGTTATAAAAATATTTTAATTTTATTTTTTTTTACAAAGAAAACTTTTTATCAAATTAATAACAATAACTAAATTGTGTTTTAAATATATTTTTTGCATTATATAAATAATGAGGTGACTTTTAGGTATATATAGAAATTATACAATCAGTTTGTTGTAATTATCGAAATTTACATTTTACTGACAATACTCTTGCCTTTCAAAAAAATCTGTTGTTTAAAATTATTATAACGAATATTTTTATTTGTAATAACTAAGCCGTATTATCGTCGTAAATAAAAAATATAACGTAATAATTCTAGCGAGCTATTAATAAATGTTTATATTTCAATAGTTTTAAAAATTGCCTTTTGTTAATTTAATTTTAATAATTCCAAATGGTTTTAATATTTTACGTACATAAAAGTTATAAATAAGATGATTTAGAATGTAAATAAATGAATAATAAATGTTTAGATGATACATATATTTCTTTCCAACACTTTATTATTACATAAATGTTTCATCATAAAAAGATAATAATCAACTATTAAAATTAATTACAGTGCATTCAAAATTGTAATTAATAGTTCTAGTAACACAAGTAATAGTAATAATAAGTAAATGCTTCGGTAATGCATCTTTAATTCATTTATTTTGGTATATAAGAGAGCAGTTCTAATTACGTGATGTATAATAATTCTTTAAAAAAACAACGCCCAAATTAACTAATCGTGATTTTTGTTACGTCAAAGAACTATTTATACAGTTCTTTTGATAATATTCTGATATAATTATTTTGACACATTAAGACTTGCTTTGAGTTCTTAAGTAATGAGTTTACAGTTGTTACTGTTCATTGTTGATAATTATTAGTAAGCCTATCGATATATTGTCAATCTATCGATAGTTATGTAACAAATATGTCAACAAATATCGATAGTCTGTGTATCTATCGATATCAAATCTTCTCTTTATGATAAAATTACAATAATTATCGTAACCAATTAAAAAAAAATAGATTTTTATTGATATTTATAGCTAAAAACATTGGAAATAATACTACAAATTGTCATAGCAATGTTGATATAGAACTGTCCGGGAGTATTCAAATTATTTATGTAAATTTAACGATGTCGATATTTTGTGTTTCACATCACTATTAAGCTGCGATCATAACTAGTGTGGAGCTACATAATAAACAAATTTTGATAAAACACATTTGAACTTTGACATGCACATCTACGTATTGAAAGGTCTTGAGTTGTTTAGCGAACTCTTATCAAATATTATCTCGTATAATTATTGTCAGAAGTAAACAGTTATTCAACTCGCTGCAGCGAGAGAACACAATACTTTATATAACTTCAATATGATTAAAATATTTAATAATAAAAGTATTAATTATAAAGCAGCGAAATTATTAAAATATAGACAAAATAGGTCATTCGCTACTAAAAATGAAGTTGTAACATCCGCGGATGTAGTTATTATCGGTAAGTACATTTTAACTTATTGCCTGCTAATTGTAGCTCATGACTGCGTCAGAACGAAATTATAGAACTTAATTAGTAGTCTATGTGTTCTGTCAGAATATTTTCTACATCTATGCGAAATTTCAGCGAGATCCATGCAGTAGTTAAGTAGTTCGAGATACCTCCTTACAAACGTCCATCCATGTAAACTTTTGCATTAATAATATGAATAAGATAATTTTTTTGTAAAAGTTGAAATTTGTCTATGGTGATGCACATAAAAGTATTTTGAAATGAGTAGTTTTTTAAAGTTCATGACAAATAAAATAAAATTGCAGTATTAAATTCCTTGAAACATACAACCGGTCACAATTTTTTAGAACTACCTACAAAGCATAGTTCATGACATCGATTCTTTTGACCAGGTGGTGGGATAGCTGGATGCAACATATTATATCAGTTGACAAAACGAGGAGTCAACGCTGTCTTACTGGAAAGGGCTAAGATAACGAGTGGCACAACATGGCATACGGCTGGCAAGTTTATCCGTCCATTAATATACCTATATATAAAAAAACGGTCTTAGTAACATCGACTATTAAGTAGTTTATTGATCTCTTCCAGGTTTGGTTTGGTCTCTCCGGCCGTGCGATTTAGAAGTGCGGTTATTGCAGGATTCAAGGGCTGTGTACAACGGTTTAGAAAAAGAAACTGGTGATTACGCTGGTTGGATCAATAATGGAGGATTGTTTATATCACGTAGCACGGTATGTTAAAAATATTTGAAGAGATGATTATCTTGCTTCTTACTAATATTATAAATGCGAATGTTTGGATGTATGCATGGATGGATAGATACGGGGGAACGGATGTTTGTTAGAAAGTATCTTAAGAATGGCTGCATGATTCACGATGAAATTTGGCTTTGATATAGAATTGAGATAGCATGGAAGAACACATATGCTACTAATTTCGTTTTTTTTTTAATTCTTCCGGACGGAGTTGCGAGTTATCAAATAAAAGTTGAAAAAAAGGACTACACAAATACCTATTTTTCTAGGTCCGAACGCAAGAATACATGAGATTGCATACACTAGGTAAAGCAATGGGGATACCTAGTCAAGTATTAGATCCTAATGAAGCTCAGAAATTGTTCCCATTATTGGATCCTTCAGTTTTCAAAATGGCGCTTTATTCGCCTGAAGATGGGACTATTGACCCTGCCATGGCTTGCAGCGCACTGTTAAAGGCTGCCACTAATAATGGAGGGAAGGTACGTTGCATATATTAAGTTATATATATTCAAGTTAATTATGTAATGCAATTATATACAAGATAAACAGATTGTTATATAAACAATAAAATATAAAGCGTTGTAAACATTCTTATTCGTTGTACTATCAAGTAATCTGGCGGTATTCCACCTTGAAGGTGACAGTAATTGAACGTTTCGTAAGCGTTGAGACGCGGGAACAATAACCATTAGGAAGCAGATTTTAAATGTGCGACAAAAAGCTTTTTACAATTATGCCGTCATTTGTTCAACCCTACCTAAATGATTATTTTGTAAAAAGGGCTGAGTTTGTCTCATTGTATGGAACAAAGCAATTTTTCTGTAAGTGGAACACAGCGAAGAGTCCTGACTGTACCCAACTATTACTTAATCATTGTAAACAAACATCACTAACTATTCAATATTGTCATCAAAAATGTTTTTAAAATCTCAATTTGTGTTTGTTTAATAGAATTTGTATGATGTAGGTGTATGAAGATTGTCCAATCCTGGACATTCATTACGCTCACAACTTGCTGGGCAATAAAGAGGTGACCGCAGTACACACTGATAAAGGCATTATCAAGACTAAATGTGTTGTTAACTGTGGAGGTAATTATATTAATATGTATATAATTATATTTTGTTTGTAGAATTCTACTATTTCTAACGATGTGAGTTATCCGATTTTTGTACGGGTTGTACAATTACTGCTTTCAAAAAATGGTAAAAGATGTAAAAGAATAAAAAAAATATAACAATTGAAGAAGAACATCTGAGAAGAAATTCAAAGATATGGGTGAAGTCAACCAACCGGCACTTGGCCAGCGTGGTTGACTATGGCCTAGTCATCCCTAACTTAGGGTAGGCTCCGAGCTCTTCGTGTATTGAGCTGATGATGATGATGTAACAATTAGGTTGCCCCCAGTTTCAATATAAGGAAATGTAGAGATTCTTTTAACACTGTCTACTTCACAGGACCATTACGTAATAATGACCCCATATTTCACAGGCGCATGGGGTCCAAGAGTAGCGAGATTTGCTGGTGTACCATCATTACCTATAGTGCCGTTCAAGCATGCATACGTGGTGTGCGACGGTACGCCCGAAGTCCGCGGTGCTCCGAACATTAGAGACCATGATGTTAACCTGTACATCAAGATACAGGGGGAGTCATGTCACGTTGGGGGTTACGAACCGAACCCACATATGTTGGATCAAGTAAGTATTATAATAAAAAATATTAATATCGACTCTACTAAAAACGATATTAGGTTAGATTTTATTCACAGACCATAACATTTTTTTTAAACCCAACTAACAAAAAAATAATATTTTATAAGTATTATGAGGCAATGGCAAGCCAGTTTGTCCATAGATTGGGCTCCCCCATTTTAATATTTTTAATTTTAATATTATTAAAATGAAATCTTAATATTAATTTTCATTGAAATTAAATTTTAATAAGAATTACTTTTAACAGGTTCCAGATAATCTTCAATTCCATTTATACGACTTAGATTGGGATGTATTCGGTGTTCATATGAACAGTGCGACGACTCTTTGTCCCAAACTAAGTACAGTCGGCGTCAAAAGTACAGTTTGCGGACCGGAATCGTTCACACCAGATCACAAACCACTACTGGGCGAAGATCCCAACGTCTTTGGTAAGAAATACTAAAGATTTTTGTTTTTGACTTTTATTCATGCTAATAATTATATTTGTTTTGTTCTCAGGACTGTACCACAACTGCGGATACAATTCCGCTGGTATGATGTTCTCTGCGGGTTGCGCTATACAAATGGCTGAATGGATCGTTACTGGAAGGTCAGTAATAAATCTGGATTTCCAATTTAGTACATGTTATTCAATAAAAATTATGTTATTGACCTGAAAGCAAAATTTTACGTCTCATTTTCGGGATAAAGACATGCGCAGCTGTAGCGTTGATTACCTTTAATCTAAGGAGGAGAGGATGTACAGAAATAGAATATTCATTTCATCCAACGTAAAATTCACGCGGAATTGCTCCTACTTGAATCTGTCTTATGTCGTCGATGTATTTATTCTAGATGTGGCTGTCTACCAGTAAAGTATAATATGACTAACTTTTACCCGCGACTTTGACCGCACGAAATTAATAAAAAAATTAATTAGTATCGTATGTATTCATCCAGACTATATTCTACATCTGTAACAAATTTCATCATGATCCGTTGAGCCGTGTAACAAACATCCATCCATCCATTTTCGCACTTCATCCACTTGGCGCGAATGACGTGCTTTCGTTGCCAAGTCCAGTGTCGGAATCAGTGAGGGGACATAAACGTCGACATTTTAGTAAGGCTAGTGTTGCGCCAGTACACCGGCACAGTGTCGGATTTTCTTCCTAACAGTATGTATGTATGTCAGGCCGAAGTACAACATGTTCACATTCGACGTGCGTCGCTTCACCCCGGCGCAGCTGTCGCGGCCGCACTGGGTGCGCGAGTGTAGCCACGAGTCGTACGTGCGCAACTACAGCGTCGTGTTCCCGCACGACGAGCGCCTGGCGGGCCGCGATGCCAGCCATGATGCGCTGCACCAGGACCTCGTCGATGATGGAGCGGTGATGCAAGCTCGCGCTGGGTGGGAACGACCCGGCTTTTATATGCCCGGGGAGAAGGTAGGCGATTGAAGTTGATAATTGATGTTGCTAGTAACTTTGCAATATGGTGATCCAATTTGATTCAGGTGACACCCCTAGGGGGCTCGGCTAGGTTCGATAGCGGGAATTAAAATTGTAGATTCACAAAAAGAAATATATATATATATATATATATATAGTTCACTGAGAATAATAAAATTTTGAAAAGAGTCTACAAGAAAAAGTGTGGAAATTTCTGTTTAAACGATCTTTATTGTCAAATTTTAAGTGTTTATTGATTTCTTGTAACGTAAAAAGTTACGTGTTGTTTGTTTTTTAGTAATTCGTTTTATTATTTAATATAGATAATTTAGCAGTTCATAGTAATATGTTGTTATAGATCCGAGTGCAGCAGTACGACTGGGGCGGCACACAGGACTATCCTCGCAACCTGGACCAGCGCTACGAGCACGTACTTCAAGGAGATTATACATTCGATTTCTCCAAACATCATCAACTCGTATGTAAACTTTACAAACTAAAGAGTTACCAGTAAATTATGTCATTTATAAAAGTAAAATAAAAAAAAGTCTTACTGAGTTTGTAACATAGGTCGAGGGTTTATTGTGCTAATCGGGAAAGTAATAAATTGTCTCTTTATAAAAGTTTGAAACATAATTATAAGGAATATATCTTTATTTTCTCTTTTTGTTTTCACACGAAGTATATTTAGTCAGTTAACAAGTAATGTAATATTGGACACAAATAACAAATTATTTCAAAACATTTTCCTACTAATCATTTATTTCTTGGAAATTTTACAAACTTTACGTAACGCGAAAACACAAACATAACTTTATTCTTAAACTAACAAAGTATTCAAAGTTTAATAATGACATTAGATCGGAGAAGAGGCACTGTCGTGTCGTAACGCGGCGGCGCTGTTCAACATGTCGTACTACGGCAAGTTCTATCTGACGGGTCCGGACGCGCAGCGCACCGCACATCTCGCCTTCACCGCTCATCTCACCAAGAAAGACGACAGGTATACTGATATACAAAATTTATAACAGCTCTGACCATCGCACGAGTGCTCCACATAATTTTAGACGCGACGGGACGTAATAGAGGCGCATTGTACCGTAGACATGCGACATTGAGTTGCTAAAAAATTATCTATGACTCCTATACCCCCTAGATAAAGTACATTTACACCGAAGCGATTTCATAACAAACTTAAAAAGGTATAGAACTGACAATAACTGTAAAAAAGTCACACATTTAGTCAGTTTCATACATTTTTGTTTAGCCCCACTGTGCATTGTTCTTGTCGGTGCTAAACGCAATATATTAGATATCATATAAATAAAATTATAATTAGTGGGATATAAAAGGGTGGGGCATATCCTGCGCACGCCTTTCTTTGTAGTGCGGCTGCTGATGAGTTCTCAGTTAAACCGAGCCGCCATAAAGTTTGAATGTTGTAATAGCCATGGAAAATTAGTTATGTCTTCCAAACCTAAGATGTTCAGATTTTATAAAGATCATGGCAGATTATATATTGCACTTAGAGCTTTATTGTGTTAATTACAGGGTCGTTTATTCCTTGCTCCTCAATGACAAAGGCGGTGTGGAAGCTGACGTCACTGTGAGCATTCTCGACGGCGGCAGCGGGCAACTACATGAGCCTATATTCAAAGTAATTACGTAAATGTGACTGGCCCTTATTGTTTAAACTCATATTAATCAAGTAATTTATAGTTAACAATATTGTCAGGGACGTGGATACTACGTGGTGTCTTCAGGGTTCAGTGCGAACCACACGTTGGCTCACTTACGACGCATCATTCAAACGCATAAGCTGCGAGCTACCATTACTGACGTCACCAAGCAGCTCTGCATCCTCAGCGTTCAAGGACCCGACAGGTATACACAAGAATACAAAGGATAAAAATATTTCAAGGTCGTATCTAAAATTTACCCTCTTAGTTCTTTTGGTCTCTCGGCAGATGGCGCTGTTATTAATGATGATTTATCAATATTAAATGAAAGTTTACTTTTTGAATCCTTAAGTAATACCCATTCACGTTGAGTTGTCAAAATACAGTCTTTTAACTATTGTGTAAAATATTTCTAGTAATTTTAACTGTATTTCCAAAAGATTAAAATCAATTTTGTCATAATTTTAGTCAGAGAATTCTCCAACGGTACACGGACGCTGGTCTATCGAATGACGCGTTCCCTGTGAACACTCATCGTAGCATCAACGTGTCCAAAGCGCCATTCTCACCCGACAACAAGCGGTACAAATGCCGCGCTCTGCGTGTCGGCTGGTCTGGAGAGTTGGGCTGGGAGCTGCACGTACCCTCCTCACATGCCATACAGATATACCAGGCACTCAGAACTGCTAAGGGGTTGAGGAATGCTGGATGGAGAGCGTTGACCTCTTTAAGCGCGGAGAAAGGTAAAATTTGACTTGATACGACAATATTACAAAAGTTTTGCCAAAGAAATTTAATATGATGAAAATGTATCAAAAAAATTGTCAAACCAATGGAG
>NW_013530969.1:4191231-4199780 GCF_000836235.2 Papilio xuthus
TTTTTAGGTTATCATTTGTGGAATGCCGACTTGAGATCTGATGATAATCCAATAGAAGCAAACTTAGGCTTCGCCTGTAGGAAAGATGGCGAATACATTGGCAATGAACATGTAACGAAGGCTAGAATAAACGGAGTCACAAAGAAATATGCCTACTTCACACTTGATGATAAAGTATGAATTTTTGAGCCAAATAATGGGTTTTTAATCTTGTAAAAACCAATTAAAATGTTTTCTATATTTGTAGGTAGCGTTATTTGGTCAAGAAGGGATATACAGAAACGGTGAACCTGTGGGATACTTGAGGAGAGGCGACTATGCTTATTATCTCGACAAGCCTATTGGAATTGGTTACGTGAGCAATCGCGGTTCCGAAGTTACAAAAACCTTTTTGAAAGAAGGCAACTATGAAATAGAAGTCATGGGAAAGAAATATAAGGCTACACTTCATTTGAGATCACCGTTTGATCCTACTGGCCAAAGATTACTTGGAAATTACGGTGAACAAGGCATGGATGAAAATACACATGAACCGCATGCCGGACAAAACGAGAGAGCGGGCGGTAGTGAATAGTATAGTACTATTTATTTAGATCTCAATAAAATCATTTTAAATGCTTTTCTGTTTTTTTTATATATAAAATCAAAATTGTTTATTGAAAATGTGTGTCCATTATTGGACTTTAGTTCATAAACGTGTAGTCAAGCACTATGATTCAATAATTGAGATAATAAACCAATTATGTTTACAATATAAAATTCTTAGCTTTGTTAATATTTCAATTCTATTATAGCAATTTAATTAAATGTTACAATATAAAATACGGACAATATAATTACAATATACAATATAAAAAATTGGGACGTACAAGTAATGGTCATGTCAATTTACTTTTTAAAAGCAGAAACTGTCAGTGCCCAATTAATGTCATCTGTCAACTCAACTAGTCATAATTTTGATTCTGAAGTATTTTTTAAAGTTTACATTGTAAGCGTAAACAGAGTATTATATTAATTTGTGTCGATTATAAATTTCCTACATAGCACTATTTTCTTAAAGATAAACAATAAATTATATTAAAAAATAAAATGTCAGTAACAATACACACCGACGTAGGAGATATAAAAATTGAGTTATTTTGTGAGCAATGCCCTAAAGCATGTGAAAATTTTCTAGCACTTTGTGCTAGTGATTATTATAACGGTTGCTTATTTCATAGAAACATCAAGGTGAGTTTTAATTTCATAAGCATAAATTAACCACAAATGTAAGAAAATCATTTCAACATAGCGAGAAATTATCAACATCTCCCTGGCTTTATCTCACTCTCAGAGGGTCAGTGCAAAAAGTTTTATAAACCTTAATGTATTGGCTTAATTCGAACGGCCGGCCGTCTGCGTGTTGCAAACACTGCTTAGGAATAAAAGAATATACTATAAATGTTCGAAATTTTAACTATGAATAGAATTTTATCATATAATGTCTTGTTTCTTTTAGGGTTTCATAGTTCAAACAGGAGACCCAACTGGTACAGGAAAAGGGGGAAATTCTATATGGGGTAAAAAATTTGATGATGAGTTCCGAGAAGAGTTAAAGGCAAGAATTAAATTTGAATATTACATTCTTTAATATCTTACTTTTTTAACACTTAATTTAATATCATTATCATATTTCGTTTACTGTTACAGCACAATTCAAGGGGAATAGTCAGCATGGCCAACAATGGTCCGAATACAAATGGAAGTCAATTTTTCTTTACATACGGAGAACAACCACATCTAGATCTGAAATATACCACTTTTGGAAGGTTTGTTCTAAAATGCATTGATACTATTGATCGTATTTAGTTAAATTTTGTATGTATCTTTACAATAATGTAAGGGCCAAAGCAAACAAAAACAATATCAATCTTAAGCTCTGTTATGTGCGTTTTTACTACTAAAACAAGATATCAAAATTTATCCCTTTCATTCTCCTTCCAAAACTGATTAGAAAAATTTTTAGTAGTGGAAACTTATAAATAGAATTCTTTATACTTGTTAATTTTGGTTACCTCCATATAGAGATGTAGGAAAAATATTCTAGGAGCTAACAATTGTTATTTTTTTACAGAATAATTGATGGATTTGAGGCTCTTGACGATTTGGAGAAGTTAGCTGTTAATCCGAAAACTTTCAAACCTTTAACAGAAGTCAGGATTACGTCTGTCACAATACACGCAAACCCATTAGCTGGATAATAAAAATATGATAACAAAACTCAGCCTTTTTATATCCATAATCTATGTCAATGAAAACATGTGTTGATTATTAAAACATTTATTTGGTTACGTCACCTACATTATATGAAGAAATAACAACTTTTCAACAAGATATATTAATGTGTTTTTGTATTTAAATATTTAATACTATGAATTATATAAGGTCTTATTTACTATATCTGGAAATTATTGCATTTTATATAACTCTGGTGCTGAAAACATTAAAATCTATTTACTGAAAATTTGCTCATAAAATCCTAACTGTAGTGGAAGTAACTTACAGATGTATTTATATTAAATTTAGAAATATATAAGCATTTAAACATATTACACTAAATTACATACAAATGGACATAATTTTATCAACACAATTAAATTAATTTTTTATATTCACATCAAAAATTGTCTTAGATATCATTGAAACATCTTTTGAATGTCAAAGTCCAAATCTCAAGTTTCTAATTCATAAAAGTTTTCATCAATCTGGAAATCTGATTCTGTCTCTTTTTTTATTTCATTCACACATAGTTTGTCATCAAAATTATCTGTAAAATGAGATTTAATGTGTGCAACTAAATCCGCTTTCTTTTTGAAAGTCAAACCGCATTCTATGCAAGGCATGTTAACAACTAAACATTCCTGTGTTTGTTCATGATTATCCAATTTCTCCTTACTATTAAATTTCTTATCACAACTATTACATGAGAACGGTTTCATGCCCATGTGTGTTTGTGTGTGACGGTCTAATTCTCTTTTCCTGGAAAACTTCTTAAAACACACTTTGCATTGAAACACTCTAGATCCGATATGAGCAACGGAAACATGTGTTTTATAGGCATCAAGAGATGAAAATCTTTTTGTACATTGATGGCATTTTATGTTCTTTGGTTTGTTTTTATTTGTCATCATTTTCTGTTTACCAGGTGAACTTTGGATTGACTTACTAGGGGTGGGAGGATTCTTTCTTACATGATTTATAAAACTACTTTCACCTACAATGTGGTCAGGTACACTAGGAAATTCATATTCCCCCATAGAATTTTCAGGATTAAGCTGAGTAGGGGATGTCATTATGTTGCTAAAAGGATTAATACTGACGACCATGTCATGACTTTCTTGATCAATCTCAGATTCATTTCTTTTAATTTGTGAATTGAGAGGACCATGTTTTAATTCATGTTTTATTAGTTTATCCCTTCGACCAAAGGATAATGGACATTTACTGCAAGCATAAGGTTTCATACCAGAGTGAATGAGAACATGCCGTTGTAGATCTCCCTTAGCTACAAAACTTCTGGGACACATGGGACAGACATGAGGTTTATGCCCTGCATGTATTCGCAAATGCTTACTTAAATTAGTGTTCCGTGAAAAACTCTTAAGACAATAATGACATTGGAATGGTCTTATGCCTGTATGAACAACTGAATGTTTTCTTAAATCAGATCTTCTACCAAAACATTTTTCACATTCCGGACAATGGTATGGCTTGTCACTTTGGTGCACATGTTTAGTATGCTGTACATATTGATTACGCTCTGCAAAGACCAAGCTGCATTCAACACATTTGTATGGCATGTTAGGGTCATGGTAACTCTGTTCATGCTCCTTACACTTTTCTTGAGAAACAAATGCTTGATCACAGTACTGGCACATAGATACATTTTTAAAAAACGATTCTGTCATAGGCTCTCCCTCTTGAATATTTTCACATTCATTTTTTTCACTCTCAGGCTGTTCAACATTTTCAGATTCCTCCTCAGAGGAGTCATAATCTAAACTGGGGTCTACAACCATCACAACACTGTCTTCAACAATGTAGTCCTCAGGCTTTGGTTTTACCATTTCATGATTATTTTTATAATTGTAATTACTATAATCAGATGAATTGGAAGTATCTAGCTCATTCACTCTGTTAGTTATTTGCTTTAATCTAGCTTCATTTTGAATGCACTGTAATCTAAACTTTGAACATTTATTTACTTTGAATAGGCATTTATAACATATTATTCCTGGAAGACCATCATTGGGATCCAACTGCAACAAACAAAAGCAATTAAGATTGACTGCTGCAGTAATAAAAGTTTTATTTAATATTTATTTGATACAATGCAAGAAGATTTGTAATGAATGATGTTTACCAACCTGCATTTCAAAACACTCAGCTATTTTGGAGGTTAATGGCATATTCAAGTCTTCATCAGGAGCAGTGGCGAATATTGATGTTGTTAGCGAACTTTTAGTCAAGCAAAGACGACACAGCGCGTGAAAGTTGGCTATAATGTAGGAATCTTCCATTTTGAGTACAGTCTGACATTGAATCGTCGTAATACTTTTTATTGAATTAGTATTAGAGGACCATTGACATTTTATTTACCAATGAGAATTGAACATTTTGAATTTGGAATTCACTGCAATAATAAAACTAAACAGAACAGTATTCCACAGCACAGAGGCTATGGCACAGTGCGATGACTACGCAATCGTTCGATCCGTATCAACTGGGGCGATGCTCGGCGCTCGGCAGGGCTGCGGTCTGCGATTCGCGCTAGAAGAGGAACGTCGCGCCGCCCCTGCTTGTACCAGTCGTCATCTCATGTCTATAGTTAATTCTAAATGTGGTTTAAAAATCGTGGCCTGAATTAATCCATTCACCGAAAAAATAATAAACATAGGTCAACCAATTCAGATCTAGGCTGAGGAAAAAATTTGAATTTGAATTTTTGTAAAACTGAGACCGCGCTAATTTCGCAGAAAAGATGTTTTGCTTGTTCTCATGTTCTCCAACATTTATTGGCTTAAATCAACATTCAATGCTGTTTCAAAGTTATTCATTGGTTGATATTTGTACTATTCAGATAGACAGTGATATTAGCCAATCAGAATTCGAAGTTCATTCTTGTAAATGTAAATGAAAACTCGGTGAAAGGGTTACTAGCTACAAAATATTTTATTATGACAATATATTAAAAATTGTCGTCATTAAATTTTAAAAAATGTAGGTGAGTTATTTGCAAATTTTAGTTTCTTTAATTAAAATAAGACCACTTTTCACAGAAAACCCAAACTAAGAAAAGAAAAATTAAGAAAGTGTTCTTTTGCGCAGGAATTTTAAAAGTTAGTTTATAGATTTGAGAAAGTAAACTTTAATTAATTTGTAATAGGTATGCGATATTATTAAGACACACAGACAGAAAAACACTAAAATGGAAAATTATTCATTTAACTTAATCTATTTTTTCTTTGTTTGCAGTATTGATTTTCACTATTACATTAAGTAATTGTTAAGTCCGAATGTAGTTTATTTTACACAAAATCTCTTTGAACTTAATACGAGTACCACACATCTCTACAGTTACTGTTGCTTCTAAAGTTCATGCATTTACTAGATTCTTCGTGGAAGTAATATCCTTGCTCACAAGTAAGAAGACGGGCCTTTCGTTTATGACAAGCGATGAATTGACTGCAGCTGTCTCGGTATCTGGAACAAGAGAAATTAATGAGTGAATTATGAGAAAAGACGTATTACGTAATATATTTAACTACGATTTATTAAATACATTATGTTGCTTAGACTAAATTATATCGCGTTTCAAACAAAATCTGAATTATTCGTCGTAGTCAAAGTCAAACAAAACATTATAAGCTTACGTTATAATTTTCGCAAAATAAGGGACGTCATTTTAATTACTTTAGGCGTTAAATAAAATAACATTTGCTGACCTGAATTGCAATATCAAATTGCCATCAATCCCATAACCTTCATCAGGGCAGGCGACATCTTTGAATGCTGCAATGAAACATTAATAATACGTTATAAAAATCTATGTCCACGCTAAAAAATTAAGCGTTAAGGATTTTATAAGATAGATGGCGTAAGCAATAATACAGCTTCAATATCAATTTTTAAAAATCATCTAGTTTGTATTTTGTATCTATTTACCTATGTGTAGTGTATGCATAAACGTAGTGTTGTTTGTCTCGAGCGTACACGCCATAAGTACATGCCGGAAAAAGAGGACGTCAGTCGATGTCAGACTTTTGGGACGGCAATATGTGTCGGTACGTGAACGAGCCAAATATAACGCAACGAATGCTACACTATGTATGTAAAAATATTAGTTACCTGGAGGTTTACAATCCGAGACGTTTTCGAGCCAATCACAAATTTTTAACTTTTTATTAAATACAAGTCCATATGGGCAGTCCATTAAATATTCTATTCCATGAATACACACATAGTATTGGTCACAGGTAACATCATTGGCACGGTAGACACCATCTTTTAAGCATTTCGTGGAGCCATCAGGATCTCCTATTATTGGAGTCGTTCTCTCAAACGGTGCAGTACTTCCTTCCTCATTTGGATTTGATGTTACCTCATTTGGATCTTCTGTTATTTCATTTGGATTCGGCGTTAACTTTGTGGCCGGAGTTGTTATTTTATTTGATGGTGTTGTTGCTGTGTTCTTGGTTGTTAATTCACAGGGTTTTATTGTGGTAGTCTTGATTGTGGTTGTAAGTTTTTCTGTTGTTGTATTATTATCGCATGGCCGTGTTGTTGGTTTTTCTGTGTCATTAGGCGGTTGTGAAATACTGGAGTTACGATCGCAAGGTTTTTTATTTTTCGGTGGGACTATAATAATTGTTTTGAGTATATTTGTGTCAGGGTCGTATTGGTGTATGTCTACTGTTTGGACATTTAATTTTGGTTTTAAAATGGGAATTAGGTAAAAGTTGTTATTCTGTTCTTGCATTGTAAGATGTATTGGGTTGCCAGTTTCCACTGTTAAGAGTGGTGAGTGGTTATTGTAATTTTCGGGTTTATTTGTATACGAATGTTTCTTATCCAAGTTCACTTCTGAGTTAACTGAAAATGAAAACAAATACGTGAATAAATTTAGTAGTTCAGAGAAAAATGTAGAATTACTAATTATAATAATAATTATTAAATTAACTGAGATAATTTAAGGTCTGTTTTGTATGTATGTTTTTTATTGAAACTGCGGACATAATAGTAATCAATCAATGTAAAGTTTTACTATTTCATTTATGTTAGTGATTCGTTTGAAATGAATGGATTAGTTATTTTTTAATGCAACTTTTATACATACCTCGTGTACATAAAGCAAAAAACAAAATAAAAAGTGTCTCTTTCAACATGATTTAAAAGAAAATAAATAGTATCACTATGTTTCAGCAGTATTTCAGAGCGCTAAGTGTGTGTTAAGTTAAATAACTTGTATTTATAAGGTGTTTCGATAAGATAAATTTTATATTGATTGCTTTGATATTTGAGATCGTTATTTAAATATGTTAACATCGATTAAGATGTTTTTTTAATTGTTATACATATTAGTAAGTGATCTAACGTTTCATTTGTTAAAGGTCACTTTTTAATCAAAATGTAGAGACAGCCTGGTACATCAATTAAAATGTACTATTAGATCTTTGAATTAAAAAACATCTTGTTATAAATAATTTATTGTAGGAAATATGTTACGAGATACAAAATAATTTAATAAATTAACAATACTACAGAGAAATGTTACATTTTTTTCTTATCTACCTTCAATTATATTTATATAACTATAAAATCGCATTATCAAAACGTTCAAATGAATCCTGTGATCTTAGTTCCTTCAGACATATAAATATTCACTAACTCTTTTCAATACCATTTTAACCATATTGCATTTGTAAAAATTAGTCACCCGCTCATACATAATGCGATTTGCCCACTGTCTCCCATGGTCCTGCAACTGGGCGCATGCACACTGTAACTCCAGGTTGAAATGGCCTTGCAAGTTTTTATGTAGTCGTTTTGACAATGCGAACTATAAAACTACAGCTAAAATAAATTACTGCCACAGAGATATGTATAATAAATCACATGTAACTTAGTGCTACGCGTGTTTAGTATAAAACATCTGAACAGTTGGTGACGTATTCGGCGTCAACGCAAGAGTTTGTGTAATCGTCGAAGAAATGTCCCGCTTCACAGCTGAGGAGACGCGGCTTGCCCAAGTGGCAGGCGACATATTGACGACAGCTTTCACGGTATCTGAAATAAAATATCACAAATAGTAAAGTTTTTAAATCAAGTGTGTCACAATTCTTACTATAAATTAAATACATTTTAATATACAATAACACCTCACGCCCGTAACCCAACGGGGTAGGCAGAGAGTGGTCTCCAGATCCTCCGTCCGTGGGAACGGAGGATCTGGTTCACCTCCCTCGCTTTTGCTACATTTGACGCATAGTTGTATGTTGGTTCATGTTGCT
>NW_013530969.1:4200557-4223021 GCF_000836235.2 Papilio xuthus
GGGGGTGTTGGTCTAGTCTGGGGTTCACACGGTTCTGGTGCTTTAGTTGAGGGTGGGGGTGTTGGTCTAGTCTGGGGTTCACATGGTTCTGGTTCCTTAGTTGGCGGAAGGCGACGTGTCGTAGATGTCAACCAAGGAGGTAGCGTAGGGGGTGGAGTTGGTGCCTTAGTAGTACGGGGTGGCGGAGGATTTGTTGGTCTAGTCTGCTCACATGGCTCTGGTGCCTTTGTTGGAGGAGGGCGACGTGTCGTTGACGACAACCTAGGAGGTAGGGTAGGTGGTGGCGGTGAAATTGTGGGTCTCGTCACTTTTTCACATGGCTCCGGTGCCTTAGTAGATGGTTGACGCGGTGTCGTAGATGTCAACCAAGGAGGTAGCGTAGGGCGCGGTTCAGGAGTTTTGATTTGAGGACGAGGTGGAATTGTTGACCTAGTCTGTGGCTGACATGGCTCTGGTTCCTTAGTAGGAGGTGGCGTAGTCTGGGGTTCACATGGTTCTGGAGCTTCAGTCGGCGGAGGGCGAGGCGGTGTGGTTTTTAACCTAGGTGGCAACGTTGGACGCGGTTCAGGGGTAGCTTTTGTTGGAGGAGCAGTTTGAATTGGAAGGCATGTAAGTTTAGCTGGTGGAGTATATGATACGCTTGGGGTTACTCCTTTGCTCGTTAGCAGAGGACAAGGTTTTGGTGATTTATTGGGAGGAGTAGGTTTAGGAGTAGTTTTAACTTCTCTGGGTGGCATCGTTGGGTTTTCCGGTGCTTTGGTAGAAGAAGGAGGTGGTCTAGTAGGAGTTTCCTTTTCAGGTTGTGTCGAGCATGGCTCTGGTGCTTCGGTGGACGGAGGTTGTGTAGATTTATTTTCGTCACACGGCTCCTTTTGAATATCGGGATAGATAATGATTACATTTGCGGGTTGGAATGATTCGACTTGTTTTTCAGAATCATTGTGGCAAGGAATATTTGAGATGGGTTGTGAAACGGGAACGTTAATGTGATTTATAGTAGCTGACTTCTGAATGTAATAAGAAGGATTGCCAATAGAGATGCTCGGGGACAAGGATTTGCTACGTGAAAAGAACGGTAGATTAGGCTTGTTGTACGAATATACTCCGTATTCTTCTGGCTTAGGTTCACCTGGAAGTAAGTCATAATTAATTATTGGTATTAAAAAAAAAAACGTAAATATTGTCAATGTTAAAACAACAATCATGTTGAGAACATTTTTTTCGTATATATAAAGAAAAACATCTTCACTGATCAGTTTTTAAGTTTTCTTTCTATGAAGGTCTTACGGTCGACATTTATTTCGTAACAAAGATTTGTCTAGTATTTATTCAAACATGAACTGGAATTTACTATCCTTAAAATGTTAATAAAATAATGATTACGTACCAATTGCAATAAGAGCCACAAACACAAGTAATAGCTTTCCCCGCGACATGATTGCCGCAATGTTGCAATCAACACTGCAAGTTCAACTGTATTTGTTTTGTAAAAGTACTTTCTTTTTATACAAATTTGATTTAATAGATACAAACAGTTATCGCCCTTGATATTTGAAATCATTAATTATAATTTAATGTTAGAAAGTTATTTAATGTATCGAATATTTTGAAGATAACAATATAACGGTATATTATTTCATAGAAAAACAATTATGGAACTATTACAACCAAAGCAATGTTGTTTTATCGAACGAAGAATTTTCCGGCAACTTGTATAGGTCGCTTTTTCAAAACTACCCTACAAAAAAAATATATATATCTTATATAGTCATCGATTTAGTCCTAAGTTTCTAAATAAATTTACTTTAACGAAACACTTCTTTTGTGAACCAATTTTTTATGTCACGAATTTCTTTAAGTAAACCCTGTTTAAGGATCCTTTCTAATAGACCGTGGCGGAGAGTAGAGCAGATTATTTTGTACGACTTTGTATTTAAGAGCAAGGGTGAAAAAGACTTGAAAAGTAAAAAACCTGGTTATAATTTGTTTGCGTTGGATTTACTAACACTGGCTGTAAGAAAGAACACTCGCAAATCAAATTGCGACGCGTTTTTAAAATGTCATAGATAGAGCATTGAAATAGAAAAAAGCTTCAGGATAAAATTATTATGCTTTTGGTTCTTTATACTTCTGCAGTTTGTCAAAATTTTGAGACTTAACCCCTAAAGTTTTATCCTTTAAACCACAAGTGCCCATTTATGGTTAGGGACTAATATTTTATTCTTGTAAGCATTCTCTAGACAGATAGTGTAATAAAAATAAACTATAATAATCAAACTGTAACTTTCAAAACTCAATAGAAAATTACATACAACTGACCTATAATATTTTTAAGATAAACTTCGGTTCAGTTTCGTATTTATTTTATTACATCTTCTTCACGAGGCGTCTATTCTAGTAATTTCTCAAAGCTATACGAAAAGCATCACTTAATTTTAAATGATTTCTCGCCTTCTAATTACCAACAAAGCAGAAAACCCTTGTTGAAATAAGTTGTTGAGTAAACCATCAAATCGTTCAAGACGATTTAAATTATTTAATTCTAAATTTGAAATCTCTTACTGGCCATACTTTGGCTTTAACGGATCGCTTTGTTGTGTTTATTAACGTACGTTTTTTTTATGTGAATAAAAGCGTGAATATTGGAGTTTGTAATGCTGTTAATCCAACGCAAGCTCACGGTTAACATTAACTAAAGGTTTTTACACATATTTATTTTGCATGCATAATGAAAAAAGCATCTCAATACGTCTTGTTGAGTAAATTATTGGAGGTACTCGTATGTCTCATTGGTATTTGTCTTTAAAATATTATTAAACCGCAAAAGAATATTGTTAATGAGTTAATCAAGTAATGACATTCCTCCTTATGATAATAAACCACAAAACTACATTTATAATTGCATATTTATTGAATATGAGCGTCGGTGTCGTAGGTGTAAGCACTGAACATGTATACAGGTTCGACCCCGTCATGTACCAATGTATTTTGCGCTTTTCATATCCGAAGTTCTTCGTGAAGGTAAACATTGTGATGCAGTCTGCTTATGTCGGTGAAGAAATTAAAAAAGAAAATGCCTCACGAAGCCAAAGTGGTTGATTAACTTTGGATAGCATCGAACTTGTTGGGCTGTTATGAGCGCATTAATCTTGTTGTCTGAGTTATAATTCCATAATGACAAATTCTTAATTCTGAAATTTCTTAATAATTTCTGTCTGTCATTTAATGTCCCTTTTTTTTAGTAAGTCAATGATAGAAAGCTAATACTGAGTTTTTCATGTAAAGAGCGTTGGAACTCAGGGGTTTAGCCCTTAAACTGTAATAAGCAGGTACGACGTTTCGAATTATGTACCATGTACCAATGTGATTTTCGATTTACATACATATATAAAGTCTTAAATCTATGATATAAAATAAAATATTTAAAAAAAAAACGAATAATTCACTAAAATATAATATGTTATTAAAAGGAATCCCTTTAGGCAAGGCAATATATAAATACATTTTATTAAACGACATATAAAAAAATGTGTCATAAAAATATTTTACTTTTTAATATTTTACTTTATGTTTGGGTAAAAAAAAATGAAAGACAATAAAAAGTTTTGTTTTTAATCCGTTTATTTTATGTGCTTGAAAAAAATTAATAATGGCATAGCAAAATAAAAAGTCCAAGAGTCCAAGTTTCCACTGACGGAAGTGTGAACCATTTCAACTTGCTTTTAAAGTTTTCCCGACACGGTTGAAAAATGTTTGCGTTAGTTTTGCTATCCCCGTGAAGTCAATGCAAAAGGCTGGATGGGTGGATGGATGGATTGCTTGCAGGTATCTACAGAACGGCTGAACGGATCTCGATGAAATTTGGTATAAATATAGAACATAGTGTGGAAAAACACATAAGCTACTAATGGAGTTTATTTTTAATTCCACTCGGACGGTGTCGCGGGCGATTACTAGTTGTTTATAAAATATTTTATATATATATTGTTTTGTATCAATAGATGTCAGATTAGTTGCTAAAATGTCTAGTTAAAACACAAACTTATTTCATCCGATTGCTAGCAAAAAGAATAAAGAATTAGCAAACATTTTGTAATAATTATCTATTGTTTTCTACGTAAATTATGTATTAAAATACCATTTTACCAAACATCACACTTTAAAATAATTTAGAATAAATGCTTAAACACTTTTTCTAGAGATGTCTTGTTGTAAAAAATATTTTGTAGAAAATGGTTGTAATTATAAAGTCAAAAACGATTTACATACACCCATAAGTTTACTTAAAAAAATATTGAAGTACAAGCTACAAATGGGAATTAAGAGTGACGCTTCTCGCATTGGAAGTCAGTTCTGACGAGATCTGAGTTGACGCAGCGATTGACGGAGGTGTCGAACTTGTAGCCAAGGTCACAGCTCACCAGACGAGCGTTACCCCTGTGACAGGCGATGAACGAGTAGCATTTGCCCGGCAGTCTGAAACACACAAATGTTATTGAATATGATAGTCGAAGGACCAAAAATGTACGTGGTAGGCGGTATTACAAGGCCAAATTTTATTTGGGCCTGTACAGTCAGCTGCAATAATAACAGCCAAGTAATTCAGATATATAGGAACTCCTAGAGTAATCAAATATATAAGTACAACCATATTCGCCAAATTAATAGACACACCTACTCTGCGCAAATACATCGGAGAAGGTACGCTTCTCAAGCGGACACACAAAATGAAGAAATGAAAATTGGCATAACTTTTTTCTGACACCCCTATTTGGGTAAACAAGTAGAGAAAAGTGACAAAGTGTGTTCGTACCCAAAGTTTTCAGTGATATCATATCCATACTGGTCAACGGATCCAGGCGGACAAGAATAGCCGACGAAAGCTGTGAAAAAAAAATACAAATTAATACTTTCTCCTGACAAATAACATTCATTAGCTTTATTAGTTATCTAACTTTGATGCAGAATATTCAGAAACATTTTTATTCTGTTTCTACCATGTAGATATTGACACTTTGCCACATTGTTGACCCAGTTAAGGTTATAAGCTAGAAAAACAACATACCTTCAGCATTACAAGAAGCAACTTCGGAGGGCCAGTCGCAAGTTCCCTTTGCAGGGTTAAACGCGAGGCCGGGGGGACACTCTTCCTCAAAGGCGACGCCGGCTACACAGCGCCGGTACTTGCCGCAGTCCGAGCTGGTAGCCAGCGGGGACTCGAAGAATCCGTACTCGTGAGGGCAATCTGCCGAAGATCTGGGCGGCTCTGTAAGAATACAGAGATTTTAAGAAGAATTTTGATTGGAAGAATTGACGTGGTTCATTGTTACACTAATACCCTTAAGAATAAGATTGTTGTTGTATTGTTTTGATAAAAGACTTACGGGGCACGCCGTCACTGCATTCGACATCACCTGGATATCCGCAAGGATATTCCGGCCACTGCGCCTTCGGATTGAAGTAGAGACCATCTGGGCAGGTTCTTTCGAATTCATTCGATTCCTGAGAAATGAAAATATATTTTGAATTACATACTATGAAGCAAGAAAAGTATTGTAGCGTCGTGATTTACGACAAATCTAGGATTATGGGTCTTAGGTACGTATACTTACAATACATTCGTAGAAGCTGTCGCAGCTGCCGGACATTTTAACGTATTCATTTTTATTGCCGCAGTAACCACTGTCGCCTGTTTAAAAGAAATAAGTAAAAAAATTATTTTAGTAAAATTAAAGGATTAAATGAAGACTAGTTAGTACTTACCAGAGACGGCCACGACCAGCGCTGCAATGCAAACTAAGATGAACATCTTTGAGTTGTTGTTGAGAGATAGAGTTGTGAGCTGTCGAGTGATGTTTGCTTAGAACGTGTGATATTTTATATGAAAATAAGTCGTTAAATCTACATTACTTTAAATGTACTTAGATAAAGTTGATATCAAAATTTTATCTTCAATTGTACATCAATTGTAATTTCCGACTTTATCTTACCGCATTTGGTTTTAGCTACCGTTTGAAACACTCGTACAAAATTCTTGTGTAATACTAAAAGTGATAATATTTTATTAAACGTATAGATGGAAAATTATAATAATTTGATAGTATGGTTTTGCAACGCTTTTTTCCTCTCAAATATTTCTTCTCATTGCCCACCAAAAACTTTATAAAGAAGCTTTGTTTATCTAATTTCAACCGTGATTTGATAGTTAAGACAGTTTTTTACATGTACAAAATTTATACGTTCTTTTAAATATAATTAAATGGAATAAATACATTTGATGGCCTAAATTGGTTTAGATATTTTTGTTATTTTAATGATAAAGTAAGACTGAAAAGTATTCGCTTTCAGTAATTTTTTTTAGATAACTAGCTGTCGCCCTCAACCTAACCGTATTAAAATAAGTTTTAAGTATCCTATATTTTCTTTCAGGCTATGTTCTACATCTCTGCTAAATTTAAACGAGATCAATTAAACCATTCTGGAGATACTTTCGTACAAACACCCATCCATCCATCCATCCATAGTTTTGCATTAGTAGTTGTAATATGTAGGAGATAGAGTCCCATATATGTGTATCATCATCATCAGCTCACTATACGTCCCCGTCAAGGGGCTCTGAGCTTACTTTAAGTTAGGAGTTGTAGAGGCCATAGTCAGCCACGCTGGCTAAGTGCGGGTTTGTTGAATTCACACATATCTTTGAATTTCTTTTCAGATATGTGCAGGTTTCATCACGATGTTTTCCTTTACCGTAAGAATAAATGTAAGAATATTATATGATATAAGGAAAAATATCTATCCACATTGAATTCATATTAAACCATTTAACATAAGTATAATTGTACTTAGATAAGGTAACGTTAAATAAATAGTTTCTTACATTAATGAAATTTTTCCAATCTCTCTGATAGCGTACTCTTTTCTACGATAATTCAACCCTTACTTTTCTTAAGAATATGTTGTCTATATGTTGAACTAACTGACGCTCACGACTTTGTCCGCGTGGAATTAAAAATAATTAAATAATCACTGTGTTCTTCCGAATTATGTTTTAAATCTACGCCAAATTTCAGCGACATCTATGCAGCCGTTCTGTAGATACCTTCTAACAAACATCCATACATTCACCTTTATAATATTAGTAAGATTTGCAAAAGTTGGTTGCCTAATAACATTGTGATTTTATCTTTCGCATTTGAAATTTTATAAGTTGAATAAAAAACAAAAGAAGTAAATTGTTACTTCATTTGTTTTTAATTATTATAACAGGAATTAGAAAAAGTGTATCCACCCTTTTTATTCTTGTTTATTCATTTAAAAATCAATTTCTCAGTTTTGTCTTTTCATAGATAGTATTAAAATTACGTAATTTTGATTCTTAAACTGGTTTGCTGATTTACCTACTTATATTAGATTTAGTAATTACCAGTTTAGTAATTATGACCAAGTAAATTCAAATTTAATTTAATTTCGTTAGTCCCATTTGTATAAAAAGGTTTTGGAAACAATACAACGACACTTTCAATTTGCATTTCCTGTGAAAACATTCATTAAACTAAAAATGCGTTCATTCGTGTGTTTTGCCGCTTTATTGACGGTGGCCTGTAAGTATTTTTGTTTAGTCATAATGCGTAACTTTTATTTTTCAATAACTTGAATAAATTTAACAAGTACTTGTAATTTAAATCATGAACATTTCCACTTGTAGATGCCGTACAAGAAATACCCTATGGCGCGGTGGGTGACGAGGTATGCCAGGAGTACAACACGTACTACAAGATACAGGGCAGCTGCGACTCCTACGTAGAGTGTAACGTGAGTGTTATGCCGTGTTTAACGTGACTGATTAAAAATATGCTATATTATATTAGTTTGATGTACATGTTGAATGTTGAACGTTGCAGGCCTACAAGGCGACGTACAAGACGTGTCCCGACGGGCTGTACTTCATGCGCGACGTGCAGTGGCCAACCTACCCGTGCGCGTATCCCTCGGACGCCCAGTGCGAATACAACGACCAACCTCGTACGTACCTACCATGCCTGCTCTTATCTTACTCTATACTACAGTCTACATGCAAACAATACTGTGACCTGTTGTTTTGATGTTCTGTGCAGAGCGAGCCGTGTCATCAGCGGAGTGCAAGACCCAGTATGGATTCTTTGCGTCGCCGTTAGCTACCCGCTCCGATTGCGGCAAGTACCGCATGTGCGTGGAGGGCAAGGCCTTCGAGATGGAGTGCGCTATGGGTCTGGCCTTCAACCCTGAGACCGGCCGCTGCGACTGGCCCGACCTTGTGCCGAGCTGCAGCGCTGAAGGTACCCGCCTCTTTCCCCATCTCTTTCATTGTGCATTTTGAGCAGTACAGTGTCACTACTGTACTGCTCAAATACAACTGCTGCCAGTAGGCAGCAGTTATTTGAACTGTTTCTAATGTTCCCCGATGTGTTTACAGAGTTCCTCGGCTTCAAGTGCCCACCTGCGACCTACGACGAGTTCGGCAAGGCGTACGTGGTAAACTTCAGGTGAGTACTACTGTGCAGTGCTGCGCTGTGTGCGTGCATGTGCCGTGAGCAATGAGCCGAGAGTTAAGCGTGTTGTCTGTGTGCGCAGCATCCAGGGCAGCTGCCACTACTTCTTCTCGTGCATGGAGGGTGTGGCGCGCCTGCTGGTGTGCGACCGCGGCTTCGCCTTCGACGCCTCCGTCAACCGCTGCGTTGATGCCACTAAGGTGCAGTGCCAGGAAGGATGAAAAATCACATCATGAATAAAATAACTTATTTATTTATTTATTTATTTCCTTGTTCAAGCAATAAAACATTGAAAACAATCTAAACATACCAATTTAATTTCTACTACCTAATTCTTTAAGTTAAACTAAGTTGCGCCTTTTTTAAAATAATTGAAATTTTGCTAAGATACTAAGATGCAAGACTTGTTTATACAGGAAATGTAAATAGGAACTTGAATATTTTAAATCAAAAAGTACAATAATCGCTATTAGAAGTGACCCTAGATAGTGGCCATGATCCAGTCAAGTTACAATAATTTGCATAGACCTGAAACTTTGTAAGATTGCGCGGAACACAATTCACCCATTGATTTCGCTTAATTGGACTGCACTATTAAAATATTCTTACATTAAGTAAGTTAACAAGTTTTGAAGTAGATCATTAAATGTAACAAACTATTTTCTATTTGGAATAGAAACAATGTGTAACAAATGTGCTTATTTTCGCGAAATAACGAAGACATTAGCAAATACTAAAACATAGTAATTTTATTATTAAACATCTTTCTTAAAGAGTTTGAGCATGTCATTAGCTCATATACGTCCGCAAAGGTCTCGCCTACCCTAAGTTAAGGGTGACTAGACTTTATTGAGAGCGTCGGTGGCTCGAGTCCAGCACTTGACTTGCAATCTGCAGGTCCTGGGTTCGAATCCCGCCATGTACCAATGTGTTTTTCGATTTCCAATTTACGTTTGTACATTTATCCGACATTCTTAACTGAAGGAGGACATCGTGATGCAACCTGCACGTATCTGAGAAGAAATTCAAAGATATGTGTGAAGTCAACCAACCCGCACTGGTTGCCAGTGTGGTTGATTATGGCCTTAATTTAGGGTAGGCTCTGAGCCCCTCGGTGGGGATGTAAAGTGAGCTGATGATGAAACTTTATTCAACCACGCTGGTCTAGTGCGGTATGGTTGACTTAGCATATATCTTTGGAATCGTTCGAAGATGCTTCGAGGTGACTTTCTTTGTTCAATATTTTCGAGTATATTCACAAAATTATAAAATTTACAAATAATAGTTTATTTAATTTAAATTATAACTGGCGTTACTACATCCATTGAAACCTCAATCGGTAGGTTTTTTTTTTCAAATTAAGTTTACGTCATTTTGTTTCTGAACATATGTTTTGAAAATTAAAACTCACAAGTTGTGTTTGTCAAGTTTACGTGTTTCTTGATTTGTCATTGCTATTTAATACTTCTAGGCACAATTTATTTCTTTATAACTAAATTTTCTACGAAATCTTTGTTTCAAAATATGTATATTGCTATTTCTGTTTTTCTTCAGAGGGAAAGAGAGTTTTTAAGTTTTATACATGTATTTTGTAAGTGGAAACACAAGGTTACATAGCTCTCTACTATAGTCGTTTATTTAAGTTTACCTTTTTTAGCAGACTTAATTAAGTTCTAATCCCAGGCTCGGGGAGAGATAGCGTCTGACCAAGAAAAGTCAATAAACTTTTTTATAGTGGAGGCCAAAACTAATTCAGGTAGACTAGCGCAAGTCTCATTATATAGTTGTTAGCTGAAGTTAGCTATTATGAGTTAAAGTTTGAGATTTCATGTTGGCTCAGTAGACAATGTCTTCTTGTATATATTACGTTGACTTTCTTACTTTTCTGACATTTTCTGCGTTACTATAATACTTTTAGACTTTATTAGTTAGTATCATTTAGAAGCGAGTGGCGAAGTCAGATTGATTAGTGAGGGGACATAAACGTTGACATTTTAAAAAGGATAATGTTGTGTCGATACACAGGCACAGCGTCGGATTTTCTTCCTGAACACTACTAACGCGATGGTTGTAACTTCGGCTAAGGCTCTATTATTTTGTTCGGAATACGCTTAACTTATGAATATGTAAGCTTGTATGTTTCTATGCCTTCTCATTATATCATCCATCATTTGATTCTTCCATTCTTTGTTTTTTTAAATTAATTTCTATATATGTAGTTTGTAAAGAACCATGCCTTTACTCTAAGAATCAGGTAGTTGAAATAAAATTGGTATGTTTTGATTCTTTTCAATGTTTTATTGTTTGATGAAGGATATAAATAAATAAATAAATAAGTTATTTAATTCATGATGTGATTGTTCATCCCTCCTGGCACTGCACCTTGGTGGCGTCGACGCAGCGGTTGACGGACGCGTCGAAGGCGAAGCCGCGGTCGCACACCAGCAGGCGCGCCACACCCTCCATGCACGAGAAGAAGTAGTGGCAGCTGCCCTGGATGCTGCGCATACAGACAACACGCTCAACACTTGTCTTATTGTTTTCCGCGGCACATGCACGCACACAGCGCAGCACTGCACAGTAGTACTCACCTGAAGTTCACTACGTACGCCTTGCCGAACTCGTCGTAGGTCGCAGGTGGGCACTTGAAGCCGAGGAACTCTGTAAACACATCGGGGGAACATCACCAACAGTTCATATTGCCGCTGTCACTGTCTGCACATTAAATGAAACGGGGAAAGGGTCGGGTACCTTCAGCGCTGCAGCTCGGCACTAGGTCGGGCCAGTCGCAGCGTCCGCTCTCGGGGTTGAAGGCCAGACCCATCGCACACTCCATCTCGAAGGCCTTGCCCTCCACGCACATGCGGTACTTGCCGCAGTCGGAGCGGGTAGCTAGCGGCGACGCGAAGAATCCATACTGGGTCTTGCACTCCGCGGATGACACGGCTCGCTCTGCACAGAACATCAAAACAACAGGTCACGGTATTGTTTGTATGTAGAGTACACTCTACACTACAGTATAGAGTAAGATAAGAGCAGGCATTTAGGTACGCACGAGGTTGGTCGTTGTATTCGCACTGGGCGTCCGAGGGATACGCGCACGGGTAGGTCGGCCACTGCACGTCGCGCATGAAGTACAGCCCGTCGGGACACGTCTTGTACGTCGCCTTGTAGGCCTGCAACGTTCAACATTCAACATGTACATCAAACTGATATAACACAGCATATTTTTAAACCGTCACGTTAAAAGCGGCGTTACACTCACGTTACACTCTACGTAGGAGTCGCAGCTGCCCTGTATCTTGTAGTACGTGTTGTACTCCTGGCATACCTCGTCACCCACAGCGCCATAGGGTATTTCTTGCACCGCGACTGAAAGTTACAAAAAAAATCAAGTTTATCAGGATATAACATGAAGTAAAAAAAACCTTTATTAGCAAATTTGTCGAATATTTTATGTATTATAATAATAATTTAGAAACTTACACGATACCGAACACAAAGCAGCCAAAATAATAAAGAAGTACATTTTACTTGTGAATTACCTTCGCAAGAAACACAAATGAATAATGATGGTTGTATTGTAAAGCAAACTAATTTATACAGAATTATCTAATTAGTTTTATTGCATATTGCATTTCGAAATACGGTTATTTTGACGGTAATTAATATTATTTACGTAATAAACAAGAGACGAAACAATAGAAATGGTACTTAGCGATAATTCCTTACTGACGTGACTAAAAAATATTTAAGGGCAATCCTTTATCCCATGACGCCCTGACTAAGAGATACCGAATAGATTCCATTCAATCAATAACATAGTCTACAGGACAGGCATAATTTTCAAAAACGATAAAGAACAAAAATATTTTTCATTAGTCATCACAGATATATACAAAAAAAAAGGGATGCCATATAATCGTTCATCATCATCAGCTCACTGCATGTCCCCACCGAGGGGCTCGGAGCCTACCCTAAGTTAAGGGTGATTAGGCCATAGTCAACCACGCTGGCCAAGTGCGGGTTGGTTGACTTCACACATATCTTTGAATTTCTTCTCAGATATGTGCAGGTTGCATCACGATGTTTTCCTTCACCGTAAGAACGTCGGATAAATGTACATATGTAAATCGGAAATCGAAAAACACATTGGTCCATGGCGGGATTCGAACCCAGGACCTGCAGATTGCAAGTCAAGTGCTTGACCACTGAGCCACCGACGCTCTAATATAATCGTTAACTATGAGTTATATCCTATATACAAATATAAATAATGGTAATTTCGTAAGCATCAAAATTCTTAGTTTGAAAAAAATTAGCGGTCCGCCGCAGCAAGCTACATTCCAGGTAAATCCAGTCAAAATCTTACCAGTCGTTTCGGAGATTACTCGGTACAAATTCGAGCTTTCATATAGACAGACAGGACATACCATAAAATTATTATAAAAAATGTCTTTCGTTATCAGCAACGCAAACCCATCATGGGTTCGAAATATAATTTATTTTCGATGCAGACACTCCAGTTTCATTAATTTGTAGTCCTCTATTTGCAGTATTCCAATTTTATAATTGTCTAGATTTCGCCGAAAAAATAATTAATTTTACAATTGTTACAGCATTTTCTTGTAAGAGTTTCATTGAAGTATAGAACAAATTGTTGACGAGAATTTGATAACTTAATTGGATGGTTATAGCCAGCGTTGAACAATTTTTTCGCTTGGCACAGGACAGGAAAGGGTTCGCTGAGCTGACGGCCAACCTCCAGTAATGGAGAGGCATTAGAAGAAGAAGAAGAAGAATTGGATGGTAATAATTTCTGGTGTCTTAAAACCAGAGGGTTGTTTGTTTGGTTTTTGCTTTGCATATCATAAAAATAAAAATAATAGGTAATTTAGTTTTGACTTATATATTTATAGTAAATAAAAATGTAATACTTTGTCATTTGAACTTTGTGCTTTGAAAACTTGTTGAGTTGTTGTAAAGTTCCATTGTACTTCTAATGTTTTTACTTATATCTTGTAATAAAAACCGTAAGCTATTGAGCGCAAAATTACCGTTTAATATAAAAACATATTATCTCTGTTTTGTCAGAGACAAAGACTGGAAACGATGATGAATATGTTTTATATAGAGAATTTGGCCTCAAAAACTAACCTTCATGTATTATGCCTATTAAGATTAAATTGTATACTCATAAAAATAAATCTTACGACAATATGTAATAATTAAAAATATATTTTGAATAATAATTTATTAAATGAAGAACATTTTTAATCATAAAAGTATTGATATAAATTAGCTGCGTGCACTGCAAGCGGGCACGATGTCGGAGCGCTCGCAGCGCTTGCTCTGGAAGTTGAAGCCGAGTCCCGACGGGCAGACCATCAGGATGTACACTCTGTTGCGGCACATCAGGAACTGGTTGCAGCCGCCCACACTAAAGGGGTAAATGTCACCGTTCGAGCAGTCAGTCCTGGGAGCGGCCGTCGAGGTAATAGGCGCTACTGTCGTAGTGGTGGTGGTTGTGGTCGGGGGTTGTTTCGTGGTCGTTGTTGTCGTTGTCGAGGGTGTCGCTTGCTCGATACAGGGCACGTTGTGTGCAGCTGTGTTGACGCATGAGCAGCTGATCGCGATCTCCTGCTTGACACAAGGCTCGGGCGTGGTCGGCTGACACGGCGGCAGAGTCGATGGCGGAGGTGTCCTTGAGTTCTCACAACCGCATGCTGGCTTACCATTTACTAGAAAATAATAAAAACCAATAAATAAAGACATCGACAGTACAAAATATGAAGGTACAATATTTAAACAAGGAAGACTTACCAGATTGCATGGCCAAAGCCAGCAAAAGAACGGAGAACAATGTTGTCTTGAACATGATTATTGTTGTAGTGCTGTGAAGCTCTGATGTGAACTGTGACTCTACTTGAACTTACACTGTATTTATACTAATTAGAATAATTGCACATTTTTGCAATAATAATTACAATCGATTTTTAAACATTTAAATGCGTTAACGGTGAATCGTTACGTTTTTTAAATTCCAAAAGTTTCGGTAATATATAATTAATGAATTTAATTATTACAGAGACTTTAAAGAATATCTTTTTTGTACAGAGATAAAGGTTTTCAACTTATGTTATATCAGAAAAATAATCTATGCAGCTTTGCTTGGGTGAAAAAACAAGAAAAAAGACCAATACCTAGATTCCTCATTGGAACAAAGAAAGTATTTTTTTATTATCATAAGGTGGCAAACAAGCTAGTGGTCACTTGAAATTGCTGAAATATCGAAGCGACTGTTGCCTACAGGTCTACTTTTAATGGACTGAGGAGAGGATGCACAGAAAGGAAATATTTTCCCTTCCCGTGCATACTCTAATCCGGAAAATCCACTTCCACTTCCCATACTTTTCTTATATAAAAAGGGTGGGAAGGGAAAGAGGACTAAAATTAGGTCTCCGGTACCACACTCATCAGATGAAACGTGGTATTTCTTTCACTTTACGCCTGTCTTCTGTGTGGTCGTGGTACCGGACGAACCGACCAATTCGTGTGTATGTACAGAGATGTTAAAACGGGCTCTACCACTGTTAAAAAAGAACTTCGATTCCAAAACTATTAAAAAAAATGTTTTTTACGTTTTGATTGTTCAAACGCTTCAAAAAAGTTTTGGTCTATTATCCTTTGGGTTGGATTCAGTTAGGGTTTGGAAATTGATTTCCTTAATGTTAATACATTTCTTCAACTTAATCAGATAATACAGTAACATCTTATTATTAGAGGGAACCATGCCTCCACTGCGGAAATCGTACATTTATGATAGAAAATAGTACTGTGGATTTAACTTCCAAGATTGCAAAATATAGAAAATTTAATATATTATGGTACTCAATTTTTTTTTCTCAAACAATGAAAAAAACAATTATATAATAGTTGCAAGTCAAAGTTTGCCAGATTGTTGTACTTAATAAACAAGAATTAACTAAGGAGAATTTTATTAAAGGACACTTCTAATGTTATATACTTAAGAATAAATATTAATCATCATCAGATCACTATACGTCTCCACCGAGGGGCTCGGAGCCTACCCTAAGTTAAGGGTGATTAGGCCATAGTCAACCACGCTGGCCAAGTGCGGGTTGGTTGACTTCACACATATCTTTGAATTTCTTCTCAGATATGCGCAGGTTGCATCACGATGTTTTCCTTCACCGCAAGAACGTCGGATAAATGTACATATGTAAATCGGAAATCGAAAAACACATTGGTACATGGCGGGATTCTAACCCAGGACCTGCAGATTGCAAGTCAAGTGCTTGAACACTGAGCCAAAATATTATTAAAATATTATTGATAATAGAAATTGGAAAAAGATTTTTTTTTATTATACTTTATTTAATTGGTTGCATTTTTATGAAACTTTAACTCGTGCAACTAAGAAACGCTTTGATAATAAAAATGCCGAAGCGATAGTAAAAGACCAATTTAGACATAAATTTGCTGTCGGAAAACACAAATGGTGAAACATTTTACCATGAATGTGGGAATGGGTTACAATTTTTTTACCGACGAATCTGAACAGTGGGTAACGGAATCTCGAATAAGGAGACTATTATACTACGCATGAAATTAAATTAAATAAAAAAAGATTTTAACGCATTTTATTTTACTAATGTAGTTCAAAAGTTTTGACGGATATATGGTTTTTTGTTAGCAACCCCCCTAACAACTAAAGAGATCTTGATGAAATATAGAAGAGATAGTTTACAGTCAATCATAGCATAAAAGTTAACTCAGTTATTTACCGATTCCCAAAAAGATGATGGTTCTCAATTAGTGTGTCTCTTAAGTGTGAAACCCATAACTTTGCCAATGTTAGACCGATTTCCATGTTCCTTTTTTTAATCGAAAAATATGCTTGCAGGTGGAGGAGTAGATTTTTAAATATGATAAACAAAAGTCCGAAGTGGCATAAACTATATCTCACTCTGAACAATAGTTTAGAAGATATCAAAGACTAAAATTACGTGTAACGGAAAATTGCAAAGAAAAAATCCTTTTTGGTTTCTTGGCTTAAGTAGGCTAAACTATAGGATCAACATAAATTTGATGTATGAATTAATTGTAGATCTTTGAATGATGATTTTATGCCGTATTTTGAATCATCATCATATCATCAAATGCAATATACTGCAGTATTAACCTCATTAAATAACGATTAACTTGTAATAATTGCAAAAATTAACTAGTATTCTAAATGGTATAAATACAGTGTAAGTTCAAGTAGAGTCACAGTTCACATCAGAGCTTCACAGCACTACAACAATAATCATGTTCAAGACAACATTGTTCACCGTTTTTTTGCTGACTTTGGCCATGCAATGTGGTAAGTTATCCTTGTTTAAATATTGTACCTTCATATTTTGTACTTTCGATGTCTTTATTTATTGCTTTTTATTATTTTCTAGTAAATGGTAAGCCAGCATGCGGTTGTGAGAACTCACGGAAACCACCGCCTTCGACTCTGCCGCCGTGTCAGCCGGCCACGCTCGAGCCTTGTGCCCAGCAGGAGGTCAGGACCAGCAGCGCATGCGTCATCACAACTGCTCCCAGAGTACCCTGCATCGAGCATGCGACACCCTCGACAACGACAACAACGACCACGAAACAGCCCCCGACCACAACCACCACCACTACGACAGTAGCGCCTATTACCTCGACGGCCGCTCCCAAGACTGACTGCTCGAACGGTGACATTTACCCCTATAGTGTGGGCGGCTGCAACCAGTTCCTGATGTGCCGCAACAGAGTGTACATCCTGATGGTTTGCCCGTCAGGACTCGGCTTCAACTTCCAGAGCAAGAGCTGCGAGCGCTCCGACATCGTGCCCGCTTGCAGTGCACGCAGCTAATTCATAGGAATCCTTTTATGATTAAGAATGTCCTAATTAATATTTATTTCTTTATTTACTAAATAAAAAATGTTTCGTAATATGTATTTTTAAATATTATTTCAACAAGCCTAAGATTACTTGACCTTCATACATGTTGACTACTAGCAGAATTTTAGTTTATGCTAACAATAACATCATACTGCGCACAATGACTTAAAAAAATCGGTTTAATTTTTAACAAAGTGATTTTGCTAAGCTAACCAACCTCTGACTATACTAATCTTTCTTACGAAATCAGCATGAGGAATAATACATTTTCTAGGTTCTTAATAAAAAAAATCCTACTTTTGAATTCAGAAGTTAGTTCTCATTTTCAACGTTTGTAATTTATTTTTTTATTAGCACTTATATATGATATGTATTTATTTTTTGGTAAAGATTCTCGAATATTTTTTGTTACAACATCTGAAACCTTATCAATAGCAGAAATAAGATTTTAATATAAATAAATCAATCAAATTCGCTTAGTTATCGTTATGATGTATTTTCACATAGTTACTATACATATAATACCTTAAAAGAAAATGTTATAAAGCAAATCGCAGGCAAAAGTGTGAAATTCTGCAAGCGAGCAAGCGGCCACGTTAATACACTGAAATAGCGAAGCGACCGTTATCTATGGACATGCCATTACAATTTCAGATTCGTTATTATTTTATTAATGGAGGAGGGGACTCACCGAAAAAAAATTGCCCGTACCTACAACGCATCCACTCTTTCGTCAGATCCACTTCCTCTTCCCATCCTTTCTTTATAAGGAAAGAGGTTGGAAAGAGGAAAGAGCGCACACGCACAGTCATCAGATGAAAAGCGGAATTACTTCCGCTTCACCCCTGTCTCATTTGTGTTCATCATCTCGTACATGGGACGACCAGACCCATTCGTTTAACAGATGTTGTTGCTGGCGTCTGTCTGTAAAAATATATATTTATATAATAAACTAGCTGTCGCCCGCGACTCCGTCCGCGTGGAGTAAAAAAAAAATTAGTTCCTAGCAATTTTTTCACCTTTTAAAATGTATCTAGACCTCCACGATTATTTCAAGACGAAGATAAGATAAATCCGTTCAGCCGTTCTCGAGTTTTAGCGAGACTAACGAACAGCAATATATATAGTTTTATACAGTTTTATTTCCTTCCTCGATAAACTTTCGACACAAATGGGATTTTTTAATACTTTTAGAAGGAAATAAAACTTTTACTGGCTAAAAGATCTTTTCCATATAATTGATGCATACTTAAATTGACACAAATCATCGAGTTATCTTTTAAGAATTTATCTCTCCTATACATATTCACCAACGGTATTTCACATACATACCAACCCGCAGTGGGCCAGCGTGGTTGACTATGGCCCAGTCACCCCTAACTTAGTCTCTGAGTCCCTCAATGGACGTATAGTGAGGTGATGATGATATTCATCACCTCGTTTTATTTTAATAGAAGGTAATCAGGTCAGTTACAGAGATGGATTTTTTTACCACAATATAAATATATGTACCTTTATCAAATATTGTGACTCAAAATACTAAGGATACATTGTGAGATACTAATTAATTCTGGGAATTGAATTAATGATTCCACAAAGTACATGATTGCTCAATAAAATCATTTAAATTATTACACATATTACGCATAATACATAGTTAATTATACTAATATTGCGATCATTGCAAAATGTACATTAGGTATTTTTTTTATAAATAGATTCTAGATTTTACCACACGCATATACCAACAAGACTTCAACGTTAGTCGTCATGCTACTAACAATCTATTTTACCTGTTTATTATTGGTTTCGTCAACACAATCAGGTAAGATTTTATTTAATTAAAAATATATTATATTAAATCATAAATTAAGATTATTTAAATTTGACGAATTTGAAATTTTTCGCCTTGCAGAGCCACCGAAGTATTTGGATGGTGGCCTGAGATATCTTGCAAGAAAATTAAATAAGAAAAACCTTTCTCCAACGGAATCAATATCGAGGAACCCTCCTGAACATATCATCCAACCAACGGAACCAGAAAATTTGAAACCTATCCCAGTATCATATGTTGAATATGCCCCGGCACCACAAATGGTACCATTTAAATCACAAGAGCCACTTTTAATGTTACCTACCACTGTAATCGAAACTGAAACTTCTCCAGAGCCAGTAATTACCCAAACTACAACAACGGAGCCAATAGTTACTGAATCTGTTACAGAATCATCTGTAAACATGATTAATGTTATGCCCAAAGAATCTGCTGTATCAACATCTTTCCCGTCATATTTCTATGATGCATTTCCGATAAGTAAGGAATTACCAGTCGCCGTATCAAGATCTAGACAAAGATACCCTGAAGTAGTTTATCAATTTGCAGAGCCTTATGTTACATCTGTACCGATACCAGAAATACCAGAAATATCTTCTACAACTCAAGAAACAACTTCAACTAGTGCAATTACTACTACGACTACCACAACTACTCATCCTACTACGCATGTTAGTACAACAGCTGTACCTATAACATCCACTTCATCACCTAGTTGTGTAAACGGTGATATATATCCAACGGATACTGGAAGTTGTGATCAATTCCTAATGTGTTACAATTCAGTCGTAGTATTGATGATTTGCCCTCAAGGTATGGGCTTCAATATTGATACCAAACGTTGTGATTGGTCGGAGTATGTTCCAGCTTGTAACACTCAAGGTAACATAATATAAAGTAAGATTTCTTGTTTTGTAATATTTTTAAAGCTTACATTATTAGCAGTTGGATTCTTTTTTGCAGAAATATAGGAAACTGACATTACTTGATAGTATTAGGAAGAAAATCCGAAAATGTATCAGTGTATTGACTCAACACTAGCCTTACAAAAATGTCGACGTCTGTATCCCCTTACCATTCATTCTGACACTGGACATTGTAACGAAAGTACGTCATTCGCGCCAATGGATTCTAACTGTTGCCCATTATATTGATGAAAATGGCGATCGGTTCCAGTATTATTAAAAACAAGAAGATATGAACATAATATTAAATTAATTAAACAAATTTTAGTTGTAATTTAGATATCACATGGTAGAGAAGGAGAACAAAAATCTTGTGAATAAATTTTTTTATCTATGAAATAAAAAGTTGCGAAAATCTGATTGTGTGTTGTTCGGACAAACGTGTTTTCCAGCCCCTTGTTGTGCCTAAATTACACAAATTAAGATGCAGGTAAGTTGGGTTAAACGTAACTTTTCAACCCGGTAGTTTGCCGTACTCCGTTTTGCACGTTCCTCGAACATCCTGTATAAAGAATAAATTTCACAAAAATAAAATATTTGATGATGTAATTATTTTGCTTTACTATAATAAGTTATCCTGTATACGTACTAAAAATTATAAGAGTGATAAAAGATAAACGAGTCACCCTCGATTTAGGGCTCCGAGCCCCTCGGTGGGGACGTATCACTATACGCACATTTAATTCACTAGCTGATGATGATGAAAAGATAAAATTACTTACCATAAAGAAGTGAGAATAGACAAAACTTTTAACTTCAAAATTTTCATTCATACTTTGAAACATTGTGAAAAAAGGGCGCCATGTTATTTTTGCAAAAAAAATGATGTCAACTGGGACCAAAAGATACGGGAGAGAGATGAATACGATAGGGCATTCTGTGTCTCTATGTGTCGACGTAAATTTGCAAAAAACATCAGAATAAGGAAAAAATATTGTCATTTAGATAAAGAAGAAAGCTTCTATAAGAAGCCATAGAGCTATAGATAAGTGAGAAGAAAATTGTTACATTTCTATTTCTATTCACCCCATTTTACGGTAGATATGATATATTGTGAGTTCCCTACTTGAAGACATAATAGAAAAAATGCAGCTCAACGCTATAAAGTTGCATAGATTTAGTGGTTTTAAAAAAAAAGAATTTTCTAAAAATAATACAGCATTTTACAAAGTTTATTAATATTAATTGTGCATACTTGTGTGTAATTTTATTTATTGTAAGCACTTAATTGTATAACAATAGTTAACATACAAAAAATGTCAAGATTTTAACAAGTAAACACAGAGATATCGTTTAAAAATAATATTTTAAATGAACAGTGGAGTAATAATAAATAGTAAAAGTAAAAACGTACAATTTTGAGCGTAACGAATAAAAAATTATAAATCCCGAATATATCAACGTCTATGGTAAGCGTACATCAGAATATATAATTCCAACATTAATAAAGAATTTACCTAATCTACCGGATATTAAAAATAATATAAACAACAAAAACATAAAAAAACATATTTAAAATATCCTTATCAAAAATCCTAAGTCTAATTAAATTATAACGCGTTTGTGCATTCTGTTTATGACGGTATGAGAGAGCTCACTAGTTTGCTGTAAAAAAAACTACCTACTGTTTCATTTCATAGCATAGTACCAAAGTTTCTGGACAAACCCGCAATGAGTTTATAGACATTTTTATTGTAAATTTGTTTATTGTTCCTTGTTTAATAAACAGATTTAACCCAACGAGTCAAATACGAAAAAATATTTTTCTAGGATTAAATTAAACTATTAATTTTAGACCATCAAACTCTGCTGTTAAGATCTAAGAATAACAAGAACGAAATGAAAATTAATTTTTATGGTTTAATTTTATATTTATAAAGAAATTAAATACAATAAATAAGATTTAAAGTCACAATTAAGCTGCACTGCAAGCGGGCACGTTGGCGGAGCGCTCGCAGCTCTTGCTCTGGAAGTTGAAGCCGAGTCCCGACGGGCAGACCATCAGGATGTACACTCTGTTGCGGCACATCAGGAACTGGTTGCAGCCGCCTACCCTAATGGGATAAATGTCACCGTTCGAGCAGTCAGTCCTGGGAGCGGCCGTCGAGGTAATAGGCGCTACTGTCGTAGTGGTGGTGGTTGTGGTCGGGGGCTGTTTCGTGGTCGTTGTTGTCGTTGTCGAGGGTGTCG
>NW_013530969.1:4223239-4225134 GCF_000836235.2 Papilio xuthus
ACAAAGATAACTTACCAGATTGCATGGCCAAAGCCAGCAAAAGAACGGAGAACAATGTTGTCTTGAACATGATTATTGTTGTAGTGCTGTGAAGCTCTGATGTGAATTGTGACTCTTGTACTTACACTGTATTTATACAAAATCGTTTAGTTTGGAACATTTGGCATAATTATAATGGAATCATATAAATATTCTATTAGTGGTATTAAAGACATTATAAACGCATTATTGTGAAATTATCATTTTTGTTAATTTTGATAAAAAATACTAATCAATAATTTCTTTATTACTATTAAACCAGTTTCTTTTAAGGTAATTGTTGAGATAACAGCGTTACACGTCAATATATTTCGGTGGAACGAACTGGTGGCAAATTTGGTACTATGCTAAAATAACGTAATAAATATTCAGTACAAGCGTTAGGGTAGGGCGCGGTTGGACGATCTCACCCAGGGTGTTAATACAGCTAAAACCCTTACTGCATGGCACGCTTGCCTCTCGCCACTAAGTCCCACTCATTCCAGCCCATGTCTCTCAAAAGAAAAGGAGCTTCGTTGAATCTGTGTCCATTAATATTATTCATGGAAACAGATTCAACGAAAATATTTACATATGAATGTGAACGTTATAGACCAAAGAGTATATAAAATATAGACTATAAACTATAATCTAACCTTAATTTTAAAAAATCCAAAAAATCCGACTGACTAGGTTCAAATGTGTCATACGAGTATACCGCCATCTATTGGCTACATTTTAGAACTGAGTCTTTTTTTAAGAAATTGAACTGTGTTCTTAAGTAGCATTTTCACATTTGAGAAAAAACTCACAAACAGAGAAAATGATTAAGGAATGTAAAAAAGTTACATCGATTGAGAATCGAACTCTCCATAACTGTTTTCAGTATGTAATATAGAATTTTAGTTTTTACGTCAACTGTATGTGTATTGTGCTTATGGTACTCTGGGGAAGATGGTTAATCGAATGATATCCCACTCGACAAATTGGTTCAGATTATAGGCTCTAGGCCGTCACAAAGGAATTTACATACGAGTATACAAACCCACATACATTAAAAAACTTACATACGAGCGAAAAACCTTTGGTGAATGGGATAGATATCAAGACCGTGATAAGCATCAAAGTGTATTAATTCTATGGTAGGAAGACGCCCAAGCTTTGATTATATGGATGAGTAAACGTTGATATGATAAACCTGAACTTCACATAAATTTTATTAAGGTGTTTTTTTATATCATAAGGCGGCAAACGAGCGAGCGGCCACCAGAAATCGCTGAAATAGCGAAGTGACCGTTGCCCATCGACATACGCAAATGCATATGCGTTGTGTACCTTTAATCGACGGAGGAGAGGATGCACAGAGAGAAAATATTTTCCCCTTCCATGCATCCTCTCATCCGGAAAGTCTACTTCCACTTCCCATCCTTTCCTAATGAGAAAAAGGGTAGGAAGGGAAAGAGGACTAAATTAGGCCTCCGGGACGCACACTCATCAGACGAAACGCGGAATTTCTTCCATTTGACGCCTATCTATGTGGTCGTGGTACTTCACCGGGCGAGCCGGGCCGATTCGTGCGAAGATGTTAAAGCTGGCTCTACCACTGTTTAAAGTAAGTAGGTATTGTAACTATGAGAAAATAAATAATAACGATAACTACGCGAATGCGATTATTTTATTTATGTTAAAATCTATTTTCTGCTATCGATAAAGTAATAGATGTTGTAACAAAAAACATTTGAGAATCTATCCCGAATAATACATTAATCGTATTTTTATTTTTATTTTATTTTATTTATTAACGGGACAACTTACAGCTAACTAACATTATAATAATTTTGTAAATGGAGACTTAAGGCTAATTACAAGTTGTCACA
>NW_013530969.1:4225193-4230529 GCF_000836235.2 Papilio xuthus
GAAATTTTATTGTAATCATTGAATAATGAGAGCTAACTTCCGAGTTTTGACTCGTTTGAGTAGGTTTTCTTTTACTAAAAAAATAGAAAATGTACTTTTTCGCATGGACATATCGTAAGATAGATTAGTATAGTCAGAGGTTGGTTAGCTTAGCAAAATCACTTGGTTAAAAATTAAATAAACTTTTTAACAGGTGAAACATGTATTTTGTTAATATAAACAAAAATTCTGCTAGTAGTAAACATGTATGAAGCACAAGTAATTTTGAGTCTAGATGGATAATACTCAAAGACACATATAACGAAACCTTTTTTTATTTAATAAATAAATATTAATTAGGACATTCTTAATCATAAAAGGATTCCTATAAATTAGATACGTGCACTGCAAGCGGGCACGATGTCGGAGCGCTCGCAGCTCTTGCTCTGGAAATTGAAGCCGAGTCCCGACGGGCAGACCATCAGGATGTACACTCTGTTGCGGCACATCAGGAACTGGTTGCAGCCGCCCACACTATAGGGGTAAATGTCACCGTTCGAGCAGTCAGTCCTGGGAGCGGCCGTCGTGGTAATGGGCGCTACTGTCGTAGTGGTGGTGGTTGTGGTCGGGGGCTGTTTCGTGGTCGTTGTTGTCGTTGTCGAGGGTGTCGCCTGCTCGATGCAGGGTACTCTGGGAGCAGTTGTGATGACGCATGCGCTGCTGGTCCTGACCTCCTGCTGGGCACAAGGCTCGAGCGTGGCCGGCTGACACGGCGGCAGAGTCGAAGGCGGAGGCGTCCGTGAGTTCTCACAACCGCATGCTGGCTTACCATTTACTAGAAAATAATAAAACCAATAAATAAAGACATCGAAAGTACAAAATATGAAGGTACAATATTTAAACAAGAATAACTTACCAGATTGCATGGCCAAAGCCAACAAAAGAACGGAGAACAATGTTGTCTTGAACATGACTATTGTTGTAGTGCTGTGAAGCTCTGATGTGAATTGTGACTCTACTTGTACTTACACTGTATTTATACAAAATCGTTTAGTTTGGAACATTTGGCATAATTATAATGGAATCATATAAATATTCTATTAGCGGTATTAAAGACATTATAAATACATTATTGTGAAATTATCATTTTTGTTAATTTTAATAAAAAAATGCTTATCAATAATTTCTTTGTTAGTATTAAATCAGTTTCATTTAAGTTAATTGTTGAGATGACAGTGTTACACCGCAGATAAGTAAAGCATGGAAATTGCACTTACTACTTGTAGGTACGATTAGCCACAGATGTTATAGTACATTACTTTGTTATATCTCATTACTTAAACTTACTTCGTAATTGTCATCGTCAATATATTTTGGAGGCACGAGCTGGTAGCAAGTTCTCTGCTATGCTAAAATAACGTATGAATTGCGGCCTCGAGATTTAAGTCTATTACCTAATAATCAGTAATCTCATTAAAATGCGAATGTTTGGATTGATGGATGAATGAATAGTTTGTTAAAAAGTATCTTCAGAACAGTTGTCGAGATCGCTCTGAAATTTGACATAGATGTAGAACATACATATCAGTCTTTCCCCTTGTGGGCGCTGCAGGTCTTACGTTGCGGGTTATAGTCAAAGTTTCGTTTAGAATTCTCGGTTAATTTACATATATAGGTCACAATAATTAATTAATTTAATTTGAAGTTATAGTGGTTTTTAAATATGTGAAAATATGGGGGCGCTGGGCAAAAAGGGCTGCGCAGTTCTGCCAATTGCAGTCTCTTACTGTTATACATATTTTTGGTAATAGGCGACTTCAACTTGAGTGGAATCCTATGGAGATCTAATAATCTATGTTTTGCTCCTGAGAATTACTCTAGTCGTGATGAAGTTATGCTAGTGGATGGATTAAGCACGATGGGCCTTGATCAGTATAATGGTGTGACTAATAAGTATGGTAAAATTCTAGACCTAGTACTCTCGAACTACTCAGTTTCGGTAATGGAGTGTCCTGAACCTCTTGTTTCTATTGATGCCTACCACCCCGCATTATTAATTGACACCGAAGTCAGTTTGTTGCCACCTCTAGATTGTGCTCCAGGTATGCGTTATATTTTCAGCAAAGGAGATTTTGAATCCCTTAACAAGGACATTGGTTTAATCGATTGGGATAAAGAATTTACACAACGGACAGTGGATGAATCCGTTGACTTTTTTAATAAAACTATAATTCACCTTCAAAATAAACATATTCCCCGTAGAAGGATTAATAATAAAACATATCCGGTGTGGTTCAACTTGCCTCTTATAAAAACGATTAAAGAAAAATATAAATACTTTAAAAAATTTAAGAATTATGGTAATAAATCAGATGAATTATCATTCAAGCTTTTGCGTGACAGAGTAAAAACGATGGAAGCTAAATGTTACCAAAACTATATTAATCTCTGTGAAAATTCTATTAAAAAGAATCCCAAGGCTTTCTGGAGTTTTGTTAAAAACCGCTACAACTCGCTTACTGTCCCTAGTACTCTTGTCTACAAAAATGAAACCTTCTCTGATGGTAAAGCAATCTGTGAGGCATTCTCTTCCTCTTTCCATACGTCTTTTCTAAATTCGTGTAACATTAATCAGTCAAAGCAAAATGCAAAGTCAAACTCACCCTCAAATACCCAATCAATATCACCGCATTCAGACATCTGTAGCGTGGAAGTGAAAGTTGACAAAGTGAAAAACATACTTCGCAATTTAGACCTATCGAAAGGGGCAGGGCCAGATAACATCTCACCCAAACTTCTTGTAAATTGTTCTTCGACTATATCCTTGCCTATTTCACTTCTTTTTCAAAAGTCCCTTCAAATGTGCGTAGTTCCTCGTATCTGGAAGTCTGCGTACATCACGCCTGTGCATAAAAAAGGTCCTAAAAGTGAAATAAGTAACTATAGGCCTATTTCAAAGCTTTGTGTTATCGCCAAAGTCTTTGAAAAAATTGTGCATGAACAATTATATTCGGCCGTAGCTTCGTCTTTTACTCCATTTCAGCACGGTTTTCTGCGAGGGCGATCTACTGTCACTAACCTCACGCTTTTTAATGATTTCCTTACCGAAGCTATGGACAGAGGCAACCAGGTAGATGTAGTATACACCGACTACAGCAAAGCATTTGATCGTATAGATTATGATGTACTGTTACGTAAGCTCTGCAATATAGGCATTAGAGGAGACCTACTTCGGTGGCTCTCATCATATATAAACAATAGATCTCAGGCTGTGGTACTAAATAACTACATTTCAAATTGGATTACTGTGCCTAGTGGTGTACCCCAAGGCTCTTTACTTGGGCCCTTTTTATTTGTGATATACGTGAATGACATTGCCTCTTGTCTTGAGTCTTCAAACCTTCTGTGTTTCGCAGACGACATGAAAATATTTGCCACAATATCATCGTTTGAAGACATGATATCACTTCAGGCTGATCTCAGTCGACTGGAAAATTACTGCACGACAAATAAACTCGATCTTAATCCCTTGAAGTGCTCGGTAATTACTTATACTCGAAAACGTATAGCACTTAATACTTCCTATACGCTGGGTGGTCAAAACCTGCCTAGATGCACAGACACCAGAGATCTGGGCGTTCATCATGATAACAATTTATTCTTTAATATGCATATTGACACTATTGCCAAAAATGCCTCCAAGTCGCTTGGGTTTATTATGCGACTCGCTAAATGCTTCACTGAAGCTAAGACTCTTAAAATACTATACTGTACATATGTTAGAAGTCAACTGGAGTATGCGTCGCAAGTATGGAATCCCCGATATCATAAATATATTGATAGGTTAGAAAATATACAGAAACGATTTATAAAGTTCCTTTGCTTTCACCAAAGACTTCCTTATCACTCTAAAGACTATATCCTCCTTTGTAAGAAATTCCATTTATTGCCACTTATGAATCGTCGTGAGATTGCCGACTTCATGTTTGTTCATAAAATACTAAAAAATAATATCGACTGTCCGGAATTGCTATGTAAATTCAACTTTAGTGTACCTAGCAAATCTTGTAGGTACAATCCCATCATATGCATACCGTACGCGTCAACTAATTACAGGCAGAACTCGTGTGTGGTGCGTGCGAGCTCCAGCTTCAACACACTGTGCAAGAAGTGTGATATCGACTAGTTTGCAACTAGTGTGTCCTCAGCGAGGAGTTGTCTAAGCCTGGATTTTTTCAGATAAATTGAGCGGTGGTTGAATATATATTTATATTAAAAAAAAAAAAAACGTCAAGTATTTATATCTCATGTGCTGACTGTCAAATTATTTAAGCTATTGCTATAAGTGTAGACTTGTAAATAGCTATATGTTAACTATCTTGTGTCTATTATTGTTACTTTCTAGCTGTCAGTCTACCATGTAAATAAATAAAATAAATAAATAAATAAATAAATACCTGTTGACACATTCCTCCCGCCCTGGACATGGTAAAAAAGGGCGCTATAGAAATCTCGCCCAGGGCGCTATAGATGTAAAACCGTTCCAATATGTGCCGCTTGCCACTCGCCTCTATGTCACATTCATTTCAAACCCACATCTTCAATTCGAAAAAAGCTTCGTTCAAATCGTTTCTATCAATGTTATTAACGTAATGACTATGACCTAACCTTCATTTAAAAAAAACCGTCTGACTGACGCTCCAATGGGTAAAATAGCGCCATCTATTGGTTACATTTTAGAACTGAGAATTCATATATTTTTGAATTTGAACCAAATAAACTGAAAAACAGCACTTTGGCATTTTGGAACATACTCAAAAACATAGAAAAAACGATTAAGCTGTAAAGAAAAAATTTCAGCTAGTGAGGTTTGAACAAGACATAATTTTTTTCAGTAATTTAGAATTTCAGTTTTTTATGTCCACTGTATGTGTTTTGTGCCTATGGCATTTTGGGGAAGATGACCAATGGAATGACATCTCACTCGTCAAATCGGTTTATGTGATAGGCTCTAGGCCGCCACAACGGCATTTACATATATAAACCCACTTATATAAAAAACTTACATTGAAAAATGACGACTAACTTCTTGGTTCAAAAGTAGGATTTTTTTTATTAAGAATATAGAAAATGTATTTGCCATGAACATTTCGTAAGAAATATTAGTATAGTCAGAGGTTGGTTAGCTTAGCAAAATCGCTTGGTTAAAAATCAAATAAACTTTTTTTTTTTCAGTATGCGCAGTATGATGGTTAAAAACTACATATTTTCAAGAAGGTGAAATATGTATTTTGTTAGCATAAACTAAAATTCTGCTAGTAGTCAACATGTATGAAGGTCAAGTAATCTTAGTCTTG
>NW_013530969.1:4231510-4233473 GCF_000836235.2 Papilio xuthus
TTACACCGCAGATAAGTAAAGCATGGAAATTGCACTTACTACTTGTAGGTACGATTAGCCACAGATGTTATAGTACATTACTTTGTTATATCTCATTACTTAAACTTACTTCGTAATTGTCATCGTCAGTATATTTTGGAGGCACGAGCTGGTAGCAAGTTCTCTGCTATGCTAAAATAACGTATGAATTGCGGCCTCGAGATTTAAGTCTATTACCTAATAATCAGTAATCTCATTAAAATGCGAATGTTTGGATTGATGGATGAATGAATAGTTTGTTAAAAAGTATCTTCAGAACAGTTGTCGAGATCGCTCTGAAATTTGACATAGATGTAGAACATACATATCAGTCTTTCCCCTAGTGGGCGATAACGCCCCCTTGTGGGCGCTGCAGGTCTTACGTTGCGGGTTATAGTCAAAGTTTCGTTTAGAATTCTCGGTTAATTTACATATATAGGTCACAATAATTAATTAATTTAATTTGAAGTTATAGTGGTTTTTAAATATGTCAAAATATGGGGGCGCTGGGCAAAAAGGGCTGCGCAGTTCTGCCAACTGCAGTCTCTTACTGTTATACCTGTTGACACATTCCTCCCGCCCTGGACATGGTAAAAAAGGGCACTATAGAAATCTCGCCCAGGGCGCTATAGATGTAAAACCGTTCCAATATGTGCCGCTTGCCACTCGCCACTATGTCACATTCATTTCAAACCCACATCTTCAATTCGAAAAAAGCTTCGTTCAAATCGTTTCTATCAATGTTATTAACATAATGACTATGACCTAACCTTCATTTAAAAAAAAAAACCGTCTGACTGACGCTCCAATGGGTGAAATAGCGCCATCTATTGGTTACATTTTAGAACTGAGAATTCATATATTTTTGAATTTGAACCAAATAAACTGTAAACAGCACTTTGGCATTTTGGAACATACTCGAAAACATAGAAAAAACGATAAAGCTGTAAAGAAAAAATTTCAGCTAGTGAGGTTTGAACAAGACATAATTTTTTTCAGTAATTTAGAATTTCAGTTTTTTATGTCCACTGTATGTGTTTTGTGCCTATGGCATTTTGGGGAAGATGACCAATGGAATGACATCTCACTCGTCAAATCGGTTTATGTGATAAGCTCTAGGCCGCCACAACGGCATTTACATATATAAACCCACTCATATAAAAAACTTACATTGAAAAATGAGGACTAACTTCTTGGTTCAAAAGTAGGATTTTTTTTATTAAGAATATAGAAAATGTATTTGCCATGCACATTTCGTAAGAAATATTAGCATAGTCAGAGTTTGGTTAGCTTAGCAAAATCGCTTGGTTAAAAATCAAAGAAACTTTTTTGTTTCAGTATGCGCAGTATGATGGTTAAAAACTACATATTTTCAAGAAGGTGAAATATGTATTTTGTTAGCATAAACTAAAATTCTGCTAGTAGTCAACATGTATGAAGGTCAAGTAATCTTAGTCTTGTTGAAATAATATTTAAAAATACATATTACGAAACATTTTTTATTTAGTAAATAAAGAAATAAATATTAATTAGGACATTCTTAATCATAAAAGGATTCCTATGAATTAGCTGCGTGCACTGCAAGCGGGCACGATGTCGGAGCGCTCGCAGCTCTTGCTCTGGAAGTTGAAGCCGAGTCCCGACGGGCAGACCATCAGGATGTACACTCTGTTGCGGCACATCAGGAACTGGTTGCAGCCGCCCACACTATAGGGGTAAATGTCACCGTTCGAGCAGTCAGTCCTGGGAGCGGCCGTCGAGGTAATAGGCGCTACTGTCGTAGTGGTGGTGGTTGTGGTCGGGGGCTGTTTCGTGGTAGTTGTTGTCGTTGTCGAGGGTGTCGCATGCTCGATGCAGGGTACTCTGGGAGCAGTTGTGATGACGCATGCGCTGCTGGTCCTGACCTCCTGCTGGGCACAAGGCTCGAGCGTGGCCGGCTGACACG